>NC_085875.1:51796175-51856175 GCF_034702125.1 Engraulis encrasicolus
CTAAAATAACTTGTTTGCGAGGGGCCGGTTTAAGAGAAAATGCCCTTGTTGTTTTTTGGGCCAGGACGTACCCTTTGCTCAGACACTAATCAGCCTGGCAGACAGTTACACACCACACAGCCACTCTTGTTCTGTATGTGTGTGTGTATGTGTGTGTGTGTGTGTGTGTACGTGTGTACATGTAGATGTGTGTATGTGTACATGTAGATGTGTGTGTACGTGTAGATGTGTGTGTGTGTGTGTGTGTGTGTGTGTGTGTGTGTGTGTGTGTGTGTGTGTGTGTGTGTGTGTGTGTGTGTGTGTGTGTGTGTGTGTGTGTGTGTGTGTGTCCTCGCTCCTGCTCTCACATTGTGCGTACGTGCGTACTGTATGTGCGTGCGATATGACTGCCAGAGTGGCTGCTATGTATGGAGCTCATCTCTCTATGCAAATATGTCTCCTCTGTCTTTTTTATACTTTTCCCATTACACTGTAACCTTATGATGATGGAGAGTGATTGAACTGAGTCCTTGAATGAATATCACATTTCATTAAAAAGAATCACTCATTCTATTTTCACTTTAGCTCTAGCAGCGGGGATCAGCCGTGTTTAAGGTAAGACTATATCAATTTCCTTTGTTGTCCTTTTTTCCCCCTTTTTATGCACATTCATTATTATTCTCATTGGTGCTCTAAGCACCAGAAACTTTCTACAGCAGGGTTGCTTAACTGGTGGGTCGGGACCCAAAAGTGGGTCGCAGAAGGGTCCCGGGTTGGTGCAGAGCTCTGGTGTAAAAAAAACCAAAACATATTCATTCACCATTTTATTGTCAGTCAAAAATTGAAACAAGATGTGGTACTGAATAAATGACTGGGATGTGGAAAGGAGAATACAAAAATGTTTTCATTGTTTGTTTCCATTTTGTGACTGACAATAAAAAGGTAAATTAATACACCTTTACATACAACAATCCAGAAGAAGAATGATGAGGCATGATGGGTGTTGATGATGGGAATTGAAATTGGGGTTGTAGGCATTGGCTTGCTGGGGCCATACCTCATGATCCATTCAGCAACATTAAGACAACACTTGGTAAATTAGGGACGATTTTGTCCAAAGCAAACTACAAATCAATAAGGCAGCTCATATCAAGCCTCATATCAAAGGCAGATGAAAATAAAACTGCCTTTAATTCAATTTCACACCTAGCCACTGCTGAGGCAGTTTCAATTTCAACAGAAATGAAACTGGTTCCTGTATTTTTCCAACATAATGACCAACCTTCAGCCAGGTCATCTATTGGAAAAAAAAATGTAATGAGAAATGATTTTCTCTTATAACTGTTTTTGTGTCTTGAAAATGAGGATGGTCTGGTGACGAAAAACGTTCTGCACATGTGAGTAGGTAGCAGTTTTATCATTTTCATCACTATAGTGCAATAAATTATTATGTTGCATTGGCGATTGGTGTGCAACTTCCTCTCCTTGCTAATTTGTGTCCTGAGAAACACACTAGCTTACTATATGTGTCTCTACCATAATCATATCACATGAGATGGTCAAGCACACACGCACGCTCGCACGCTCGCACGCTCGCACGCACACACACATAAAGAGCATATTGGTAGCTGCTTGTGATCGTTGTTTCCATTATGTTATTAAAACCTCTACGACAGTACCGTCACACCGGTTTGAGGGGAATGTTCAGGCAGTGAAAGTTCTATAGAATTCTGGGCGTCATTCAATACAATATGGAATTGTAGAATCTTGCATTGTTATAGAACGCATTCTTTTTATAGAATGCTCAAAAACCCACACTCTTAAAGGTTAATGTCATCCTGCCACGGTGGGTGGGTGCTCAAACTAGAGTTGTGATGTTCGTGAACAAATCGATTATTTTGAACGGCTCCTAAATGGTGAACAGTGGGAACCGAAGGAGGGAGACACTTTTTTCCGGTTTTCCGTTCATTTTGAGCATGTGACCTGTCACCTTCACATAAGTAAATCAATTTGTGAAAAACACTAGAGTCTCGCAGGAACAGTCTTTAGAAGGAGGAGAACATCGACAACATGAGCCAGAGGTGGCTTCTTAAATTATTCTTCTTAACACTGAATACATATTTTGAGCACACTGAATGAATGCAAAAATGTAGTTCAAATGAGCCAGTTTTTTACGTAACAGCTCTTTGAAAGGAACGAGCCACTAAGATCCGGATCGCGTCAAAGACCCATACTGTATATCGCTCCTCTAGCTCCCACACCCAGCCCGAGTGGAGTGGAGCTGTCCTTTAGCCTTTAATTGATACACACATCATGGGGCTTCAATGGTCAGGGCTCACCGCGTAGCCGGTCACAGCTCTTTCACTGGATCTCTCTACACCCCGCAATATAATAGCTTCTCACTATCTACACTCTCTTGGACGGGAGAAAGTACCAAAATTGGTTAAGAAAAAAATGAATTTATCTACTTTTTTTCTTTTTTCCATCTGTCTCTCTCTCTCCCTTTATCTCTCTGTCTCTGCTGAAAAGCTAAGCATTTAGTTTCGCTTTATCCTTTCTAAGGTTCATCTAAGGACAGTGTCAGCACTAAAGCATCTGAATTATATCCCCTGTGTGCCATGATGCTACAAACAGAACCACTGATAACAGCTTTAAGGCATAAATGGCAAGCCAAGGGTACTCTCATGATCACCTGTGCAATATTTCTTGTTAAAAAGAATCCCTTGACAACAGACCAGTGTGTGTTGCGGGCCCAAACTCGGACAAACTGCCCCCTTTATTTCTGTGCCTATATTTTTGGTTACTGTATGCGCAGTCATTAGGTTGATGAGTCTTCTGGCGCTGTTTATCCTGTGTAGAAAAAGGAGCCTCCATCTTTGGTTCACTTCACAAAGTTGAATCAACCAATGGCTCGCAAACATTGACAAGAACAATGGTATAGTAGAGACAGTACTTTGTTTATCACACAACGCCTTAACCTAGATTACAGCTTGTAGTGAAATGACAGGTCTGGTCTGGTAAAATTCCACAACCTACAGAAATCATTAAAAATGTTGGCCTAAATGAAACATTAAATACATAAGCAGTATCAAACATGTCAGATAGATGTCAGATTGTCCATAGATGTGTCGATCAAGGCGAGAGTTGGAGGCGTTGCTTTAGACAAAGCAGAGAGCTGCACGGTGTTCAGTGGGCTCCAGGGTGGATTCGAGGTGCTAGATGAGACAGAGAATACATCAATGTATTTCCCACTAGTATATAACGCTTCCTTACACATTCTAAAACCTCTGAAACTTCTTCACAGTCAATTTCATTCAATGTTTCCAAATGGCAGACAAGACCTCCATCATCCCCCTGATCATATGTGTGTGTAGGCCTATGTTAGGTTTACTTTGACTGACTTTGATTTGACTTTGACAGTGGGACATTCAGGATTTAGAAGAGGAGCTGACAGGCTTGTTTTTGAGCATATCAGGCTTAAGTTTTTTAAAGCTGACAATGATTCTGAAAACAACACAACTTTTCACAATAAATTATATGGAAAGACATGTTTGTAATGCAGGGTGCTGAAACCAGGCAATATATGCAGTATATAAGACCAGCATGTGGGTCATGGCTGTGTACATTTCCACAGACATTTCACAAGTGGCAATCCAACAATGACTGGATTTGGATTTCCCTGTCCGCAGACAGACATACCCTGTGTCTCATTCTACGTGGTAGGAAACCTATGTCTCTAGGGCCATTTGCGGCCCTTGAGGCCGTTTTATCCGGCCCCCGATGTAATTTAATGTTATGCAGCTTCACATGACATGTGACATATTTTGTAATGGAATCTTAGAAAATACATTTGCAATACAATTAAGTTATATTCAGGGGACCTAGAGGAGGTGGGGGTCTGTTTTAAAGGTGGCTGCCTTCAATATAGGCCTAAAAATTCTGGTTTGTGTACATAGTACAGCCCTCTGAGGACTTTTTCCACCCTCGGATGAATATGAAGTGGCCCCTCGGATGAGAAAGCTTCCCCACCCCTGTTCTACGCACATGTGTCAGGGCACTGATGGTCAGTACACAGTGCGCACAGTGCACTGAGGTCTTCAGTGCATAGTATTGTGGAACATTTTGAGCACTGTGCCCTCGCTGGAAATGACAGCTGAGCATGGCATTAGCTCGCCAAAATATCGGTTGGCTACTGTTTACAATGCACAGCGTCTCGTGCTTGTATTTACATTTCCTTTCACCCCAAAGAGCAACAATCACACAATCACTTGGGTTGGCATGAACAGGTTGGTGTGTCAGCAACATTACTTACAGAATTTGGAGAACTCTTCTACTGAACTGAACGCCACGTTTCCTCCGTTTCATTGTCAACATGGCGGCCGTTTAGTGCATGCAGTGTCCATCTTTCAAGCACTGCGTTTTCCACCATTGTTAGGGGATCATCCGGGCACTTTCAGTGCACTGACTCAACCGAAATTTTCAGTGTGAGCGCCCTATGCACCGAAGGTCACAAGTGCGTGGATTGAGACATGGGGATAGACTTTAGGTATGGACATAGACAGACATAGACAGTACACATACATTACACGTAGAGTACCTACAATACACATGTATAAAGTGCAAGACTGGGCAACAGAAGACATACATAGAACATATATTAAAAAGAGGTATTGTTGTGCATTTTCAGTTATGTCCTATTGTGCCAATTCTGACATAGTGATAGTAGCATTGTGAAACAATAATAAATAATCAAGTCAACAGGCAGCAGCAGCAACGTGTGTGTGTGTGTGTGTGTGTGTGTGTGTGTGTGTGTGTGTGTGTGTGTGTGTGTGTGTGTGTGTGTGTGTGTGTGTGTGTGTGTGTGTGTGTGTGTGTGTGTGTGTGTGCATGCCTTTGATTCAGTGTGTGTGTGTGTGTGTGTTTGAGTTAGTGTGTAACCCAGGTGTTACTGAGGGTTTGTTACTCTGTTTCTGTTATTTACATATTCTGTTAAGACAGCAATGTTCTTACATAATTCATAACTCCTGTGGGATACAGTTTGTTAATTTTCATGTGCTATACATTTTCTTTACCTGTATGTGACTTAAAAGAGCAATGAACAAAAAAGAGACGAAATTATTATAAGTGGGCTGTACAGCCCTGTGTGTATGAGTTAAAACTGTCATGCATGCGCGAGGGGCATTCTCATTGGCTGTGATTATGCTGGACTAGCTGGGAAGAAGGTGGAGTGAGAGAGACAAAGAGGAAGATCCTCCATTTTGTGTTTCGAGAACGGCCGCAAGTTTTCCTCGGTTTATTGTAAACATGTAGCAGGAGGGGACTGTGTCCTTAAGTAAAACGACGGGAGTATGCTTTAGATCTTCCGTTAGGTCCACAGGGCATTTAGTTTTCGTTTACCAGTTTGCTGGGCGAGTTAGAATCGTCCCAGTGCGAGTAGCAGGTTAAAAGTTAGGCCCCTGCTAATCACAGCACTTAGCTACTCAGTTAGCGCCCTGGTTTCCACACAGCCAGCGGTTCCACTGAGGTAGCCAGCGCGGGAGCAACGCTACCTGGATAGCGCCCTGGTGACCAGGAAAGCCAGTGGTTCCTCCAGCGACGAGAGAGGAGAGACTCCGCTGTCATCCTATGCATCTCGTGCAGCTTGCACCGGACTTTTTTGTTTTTTTTTCAGTTCGCCAGGGAAAACCGGGACCGCGGTACAGTGAGTAAGAGACATTGCTGACCAAAAGGAAAAGACACTTAACAGGCCTGCACCGTTTTATTTCGGGGTGTTTTCTTTTACATGCCGGCTATTTTGTTTAGTAACTGCGCAGTTGTGTTGAAGTTTTGTTTTAAGTGTGGCCACACGTTTTTCCATAAGTCATTTACAAGTCATTTCATGATGTAACTTGCCCTAAGTGGCTCAAGAGTATTTTCTTTGCTGTTGGGGAATTCTGAGGATACCTATACTGGTGTTATGTAGAAATGTGTGGAATCTGCTTTGGTTAACTGCCGCGATTGGGTCAGGGAGAGGGATTTTTGTTGTTGTTGCTCAACGCAAGTAACTTTAAGACTGTGTATTAGAAGCGGCGTTTATGGGGCCAGGCACCATTGTGCACCTACTTTATTTACATTACTAAATAGGCAATTTATTTTACTGGGGAAATACATGTTTGTGTGTTTTTGTGTGTTTGAAATAAATGTTTCATCTGAAATATATATTTACTTGAATCCTGACCACTCACTGAATAGTTCCAAATTTTGAGGTATATTTGTAGGTGAACCCACCACACTTAAGTGATCATAGGACATGATTTGGGTTACATAAAATGGCGACGAGGATGGGATTAATTTAAATATTTCAGTGAGTGGAGAGTAGTGTGTAGACTAAAATAGTTGAAAAAAAATAGTTGCGCAAACTTAATAAAAATAACAGTAACAATGTCATTCCTGCTGAACTGGTGCAAGGGAGAAGGGGTAGACCCAACTCATGCATTAATAGTCAAAAGTGTTCCTAAAGATGCCCGTAATGAAAGTATTGAGGACCATCTTAACGCTATTAAGTGTCTTGGTCGCGTTAAAGTGAAAGGGCGGATGTTTGATCCCGAAACTCAGGGCCTTATGGTGCTATGTGTATGCAGCGAGGTCGTGAATGGCGATGCAATTCCCCCAGAAGTGAGGCCTGAAGAGGGAGATCCATGGCCATTAAGCATACTCATTGACTCGAGTGCTCAACCAGTGGTCGCCTCTGACACCCCCACAACTAAGGCTGCTGACTCAGATGCGAGAGTAGAGGTCACCCCTGACGCCCCCAGTCCCAGTGATCCACAGTTCACTGCCCTTTTGAAAACAGTGGGGGATATACTGGAGAAAGTCCCCAGGCCAATGGCCCCAGAGAATACAGCTTTCCGAAGATTGCGTCCCTTTTCTGGGACTGCACCTACTCCAAATGGGGAAGAGAACCTAGATACTTGGCTTATGCAGGCCCGCTTAATGGTTGATGAGTGTGAATGTTCAGCCAGTGAAAAGCGCAAACGAATTATTGAGAGTCTTAAGGGCCCAGCGCTTGAAATTGCACAGGCCGTTAGGTCCAGCGACCCCCAAGCCACTCCCCAAGATTATCTTGGAGCTTTGGAACAAGCTCTTGGTTCTTCTGAGTCGGGGGAAGATCTATACTATGCTTTCCGGGCGCTACGACAACATTCAGGGGAGCGACTCTCTGACTTTTTGCGACGAATTGAACATGCCTTGACTAAAGTAGTGTTCCGAGGCGGGGTGATTGCGTCTCAAAGAGATCGTATAAGAGTTGAGCAGCTCCTACGAGGGGCTGTGGAATCTGATTTGATGCTGGTGCAGCTGAGGCTTCGTGAACGCAAGGAGAAGCCTCCGTCCTTTTTGCAATTATTAAAAGAGATAAGGGAAGAAGAAGACCAGCAAGCCGTGCGGCAAAGGCCTGGCCTCTCAGTTACCAAAACCACTGTGAGGCAAGTACGAGCTACTGATGACGAGCTTAAGCTCCAGGATGCTACTAAGCTAAAGCAAGAGATAGACAACCTTAAAGTCCTTGTAGCAAAGTTGTCTGCCAAAGACTCTGCCCCCAGCCCTCCAGTCAAGGAGGCTGAAGCCTTGTTAGCGCCTCGACATGACGTAGTAAGCCACGAGCAGGAAGTGCACATGTTGCAACGTCAAGTAAGTGATTTGCAACACCAGATACAGATAATGGCCGTGAACCAGCGCCCCCCTAACCCTCGAGAATGGAAGCCCCGAGAGACCAATGAGCACAATAATCGACGAGTGACAAGCCACAGCAAAAGTTCACCATCAGAGGGATCAGAGGAATATTTTTGCTACCGATGTGGTGAGGATGGCCATGTAGCAACGCGCTGTGATGCACCTGAGGATTCAGGGAGAGTCATCACACGCTTAATTCGATCGTTGAAAAAACAAAAAGATGGCCGACAAGAGGCCTCCTCCAGTCGGGCAGGAGCCACGGACACTCATGTAAAGCACATGTCGAGTCGCAGTGATGTACCTACCTCGCCATCTGCAGCGTTACCGGATGGGTTAGTTGGGAGGCCTTCTGTAAGTAAGATCATTGTCGAGGGAAATGAGTGTAGTGCACTCATGGATAGTGGCTCTACGGTCACCCTCATTTTTGAGAAGTGGTATAATGAGAATCTTTCCCACATCCAAATCCAGCCCATTTCCAGTCTGTGCATTTGGGGCTTGAGTGAGTCCAGCTATCCATACAAAGGTTATGTTGCCGTTAACGTGAAGTTCCCAGAGGATGGGCCCAGTGAAAAGCCTCGGACGGTACTGGCCTTGGTATGTCCTGATCCCAAAGGGCCAGACCAGGTACCATTGATCATTGGCACTAACGCTCGAGGTTTCCACCATGAACCAGTGTCTGCCCAAATGGCCTCGACACCACAGCAGGCCTCGTCCTGGAGGATTGGTACCAGTATGGTGGGGCCACCGACTGAACATAGGGTTGGCCAGGTGACATGGACTGGGCCCGGACCGCTTAAGTTGACCCCAGGAGAAGCCCGCATTGCAGTAGGTAGGGCCTCCATCTACACACCCGAAGCTCCTGGAATATTGGTCCTTGACAACCCCAACACCCTGCCACAGGGAGTCGCGTCACCCCCCTGTGTGGTCCTTCCAAAAAACCTGGATAAGAATCATTGTGCTGTGCTGCTACAAAATGTGTCCTTGAAAGAACGGTGCATCCCAAAGGGTACTGTCATTGCTCAAATACATACTGCTGACGTTGTGACAGAGTTAGGTCAGGGTACTCCCTCCACCAGTAGCCTATGTCCCGAGTTATTCGATTTTGGTAGTTCCCCTTTACCAGCAACCTGGAAAAATAGGTTGGCGCTGAAATTGTCAGAACGGACAAGGGTTTTTTCAGTGGAGGAGTGGGATGTGGGGCTAGCAAATGGGGTGGAACATGAGATTCGACTCAATGACCCAAAACCATTTCGTGAGCGATCCAGACGTATTGCACCCGCAGATATTGACGATGTGAGGCGCCACTTACAAGAGTTGTTGGCGGCTTGGATAATCAAAGAATCTCGTAGTCC
The DNA here is from genome assembly GCF_034702125.1 of Engraulis encrasicolus. NCBI lineage: Eukaryota > Metazoa > Chordata > Actinopteri > Clupeiformes > Engraulidae > Engraulis > Engraulis encrasicolus. The sequence continues at coordinate 51,805,217 of NC_085875.1, forward strand.
CTACGCCTCACCTATTGTGGTGGCAAGAAAGAAAAGTGGCAAGATTAGAATGTGCATCGATTATCGCACTCTCAATTCGCGGACCATCCCAGACCAGTATACTGTGCCGCGTATAGACGATGCTTTGGACTGTATGACGGGCAGCCGATGGTTTTCTGTGCTAGACCTGCGAAGCGGGTATTACCAAATCCCGATGCTGGAGGAAGATAAGGAGAAGACAGCTTTTATTTGCCCCCTAGGCTTTTACCAATTCGAGAGGATGCCTCAGGGCATCACTGGAGCCCCCGCAACTTTCCAAAGATTAATGGAACGAGTGGTAGGGGACATGAACCTGTTACAGTGCATTGTTTACCTAGATGACATTATCATCTTTAGCCGCACCTTGGAGGAACACGAGGAGCGCCTCTTTAAAGTCCTTGACCGGTTGGAGGAGTTTGGCTTAAAAGTGTCCATTGACAAATGTCAGTTTTGCCAGACTCAAGTCAAGTATGTGGGACATATAGTGTCTGCCGACGGTGTGTCCACAGATCCCGACAAGCTTCAGGCAGTAGCACAGTGGCAGCTGCCGACGAACCTCAAGGCCTTGCAGTCCTTCTTGGGCTTTTGCGGCTATTATAGGCGTTTTATTGCCCATTACTCTGCCATAGTTCGTCCACTCACTGACTTGACCAGGGGCTATGCCCCTCCCCAGAGAGGGCGCCCGCCAAAGTCCACCCAAAACCAACCCTATTTAAATAGGTCTGACCCTTTCGGTGACCGGTGGACTGCTGAGTGTACCGAGGCCTTCACAAAGATAAGGAACTGCCTGACAAATGCTCCAGTGCTTGCCTTTGCTGACCCCAGTAAGCCTTACATACTACACGTGGATGCAAGTTTTGATGGTTTGGGGGCCGTGCTAAATCAAGAGTACCCTGAAGGATTACGCCCTGTAGCTTTCGCCAGCCGAAAACTCAGTGCCTCTGAGAGAAACTACCCGGTCCACCAGTTAGAGTTTTTAGCGTTAAAGTGGGCGGTAGTCGACAAATTTCATGATTATCTCTACGGTGCCCAATTTACCGTTAGAACTGACAACAACCCGTTAACCTATGTGTTGTCCTCTGCCAAACTGAATGCTTGTGGACACAGATGGTTAGCCGCCTTAGCCACATACAATTTTGGAATTCAGTACAGACCGGGACGTGAGAACATTGATGCAGACCTGTTATCAAGAAAGGACGAAGGTGCAGACAAAGAATGTGCATACAAAGAAGCTGTCGACCTAGACGGTGTAGAGGAAGAAGTTGCAGAGGAAGAAGGGTGGATACCGCCATCGGGGGTGAAAGCAGTCTGCAAAAGTGTCAGTTTGTCCCATCTCCCCGGAACTACCTCACGAGGGGTTGACCAACTGGGTGCTTCGCCCCACTGCATTCCTCAGGCGTATGTATACCCTACTTGGGTTAGTGCTAAGTCATTGGAACAGCTGAGTGTAAACGACTTACAGTTAGCTCAAGATCAAGACGTGTCCGTTAGTAAGGTGAAACAAGCTTTCGCACGTGGCCGCCGCCCCTATGTCCCCTTACGTGTGGATGCTGAGGTTCACTTGTTACTGAGACAGTGGCCCCGGCTAGTTCAACGGAGTGGAGTACTGTACAGAACCATCAGTAAGAGGTTAGGGAAAGAGATACTCCAGCTTGTCCTCCCAAAGCAGTTTCGCCCCAGGTTTTGAAAGCATTGCATGACGATGGGGGGCATTTGGGCATCGAGCGCATTATTGAGCTTGCAAGAGACAGATTCTATTGGCCTAAGATGGCCGCTGACATTGCCAATTACATTTGTGACTGCGGGAGATGTGTGGCGCACAAATCTCAGCCCCACCGAACCGCTCCTCTTCACCAAATGACCAGTAAGGGCCCACTTGATTTAGTTTGTATCGACTTTCTGTCCATGGAGCCTGATTCTCGTGGTATTGCAAATGTTTTGGTTGTCACAGACCATTATACCCGATACGCTCAGGCTTATCCCACGAGAGATCAGAAAGCACCAACCGTAGCTAAAGTCTTGCTGGAAAAATTCTTTGTCCATTATGGACTACCCGCCCGAATCCACTCAGATCAGGGCCGGGATTTTGAGAGTAGGCTGATCAAGGAACTACTTACGGTACTGGGTATAAAAAAATCAAGAACAACGCCCTATCACCCTCAAGGTGACCCACAGCCCGAACGCTTTAACCGGACTTTGTTGTCTATGTTGGGTACACTGGACCCAGTGAAGAAGAGGTGCTGGAGTCAGCAAATTGCTGCAATGGTGCATGCTTACAATTGCTCCAAAAGCGATGCCACAGGCTACTCCCCGTACTTCCTTATGTTCGGGAGGGAAGCCCGCCTACCAGTGGACCTATGTTTCGGTGCAGTGCAGGATGGACAAGAGGAAAAGTCTCACCAGAGATATGTGGAGACCCTTAGGAAAGACCTGAAAGATGCTTATGACCTGGCTGTGCAGGCAGCCGACAAGAGTCACCAACGCAACAAGCAGGCCTACGATCGGAGAGTTCGCTCCCACTTGCTAGACGTAGGCGACAGAGTACTTGTCCGTGCGTTTGGAGGCACTGGCAAACAAAAATTGAAGGATAAGTGGAACTCTGTCCCCTATGTAGTTAAAGAAAAGTTGCCAAACCTTCCTGTGTACCGAGTAAAACCCGAACAGGGGGCAGGGGTGGTGAAAACTCTGCACCGAGACCACCTGCTACCAGTAGGCTCCCTTGTAAGGTTATCCGAAGGGTCTGATGAAGCTATACAAACAGTCCAGCGTGTGTCTCGAACACGGCAGCAGAGTCGAACACATTCCCAAGAAGTGGGGCCCGCTGGTAGTGGGTCAGACTCTGAGGACGATGAGTATGTGTATGCCCCTGCATCGATGACAAGCTATGCACCTTACCCAGGCCCTGATGGGTCTGTACTGTCTGTGAGTAAGGGTGGTGAAGTGGGTACCGGCATACCTGAGGACCCCGATAATGTTGAGGGGATTATTACGGAGGATAATGATGACTTGCAATTAGACCTGGGAAACCTTGTTGATCCAGGGGAGGCTGAAGACTGTAACCTCCCCGTAGGGAGTGGTGCTGAGATACCAGGTAACCCCCAATTGCAAAGCACTGGGTCCCTAGGAGAGGTCCACAGTCTCTCTGATTTGGGGAGCCTGGAATCGGTGGAAGACACTGCCCCTCGAGAGAGACGGATAGTCAAGCCGGTGATCCGTTTCACCTATGATGAACTAGGGAAACCTTCTGACCGTCCCTTGGTCATACAGCATAAAGGGATGAAAATATGTATATCCCAGGATGGGGAGTTGACTAAAGAGGGTCGAGTGGTTAAATGCTTCACTATTAGTATCTTACCTGACAGTTGTTAGTTCAGTCGGATGAGGACATCCAGACCTTTAGAAAGGGGGGAGTGTAACCCAGGTGTTACTGAGGGTTTGTTACTCTGTTTCTGTTATTTACATATTCTGTTAAGACAGCAATGTTCTTACATAATTCATAACTCCTGTGGGATACAGTTTGTTAATTTTCATGTGCTATACATTTCCTTTACCTGTATGTGACTTAAAAGAGCAATGAACAAAAAAGAGACGAAATTATTATAAGTGGGCTGTACAGCCCTGTGTGTATGAGTTAAAACTGTCATGCATGCGCGAGGGGCATTCTCATTGGCTGTGATTATGCTGGACTAGCTGGGAAGAAGGTGGAGTGAGAGAGACAAAGAGGAAGATCCTCCATTTTGTGTTTCGAGAACGGCCGCAAGTTTTCCTCGGTTTATTGTAAACATGTAGCAGGAGGGGACTGTGTCCTTAAGTAAAACGACGGGAGTATGCTTTAGATCTTCCGTTAGGTCCACAGGGCATTTAGTTTTCGTTTACCAGTTTGCTGGGCGAGTTAGAATCGTCCCAGTGCGAGTAGCAGGTTAAAAGTTAGGCCCCTGCTAATCACAGCACTTAGCTACTCAGTTAGCGCCCTGGTTTCCACACAGCCAGCGGTTCCACTGAGGTAGCCAGCGCGGGAGCAACGCTACCTGGATAGCGCCCTGGTGACCAGGAAAGCCAGTGGTTCCTCCAGCGACGAGAGAGGAGAGACTCCGCTGTCATCCTATGCATCTCGTGCAGCTTGCACCGGACTTTTTTGTTTTTTTTTCAGTTCGCTAGGGAAAACCGGGACCGCGGTACAGTGAGTAAGAGACATTGCTGACCAAAAGGAAAAGACACTTAACAGGCCTGCACCGTTTTATTTCGGGGTGTTTTCTTTTACATGCCGGCTATTTTGTTTAGTAACTGCGCAGTTGTGTTGAAGTTTTGTTTTAAGTGTGGCCACACGTTTTTCCATAAGTCATTTACAAGTCATTTCATGATGTAACTTGCCCTAAGTGGCTCAAGAGTATTTTCTTTGCTGTTGGGGAATTCTGAGGATACCTATACTGGTGTTATGTAGAAATGTGTGGAATCTGCTTTGGTTAACTGCCGCGATTGGGTCAGGGAGAGGGATTTTTGTTGTTGTTGCTCAACGCAAGTAACTTTAAGACTGTGTATTAGAAGCGGCGTTTATGGGGCCAGGCACCATTGTGCACCTACTTTATTTACATTACTAAATAGGCAATTTATTTTACTGGGGAAATACATGTTTGTGTGTTTTTGTGTGTTTGAAATAAATGTTTCATCTGAAATATATATTTACTTGAATCCTGACCACTCACTGAATAGTTCCAAATTTTGAGGTATATTTGTAGGTGAACCCACCACACTTAAGTGATCATAGGACATGATTTGGGTTACAAGTGCAAGTAGAATGTGCGGTCACGATACAGTGGTGGGTGTTTAGCGTCCTGATTGTTTGGTGTATGAAGCTCTTTGCTAGCCTGGGGAGCGGGGGCACCTCTTTTCAAGATTCAAGATTCAAGAGTTAATTGTCATTGTCAAAAAAGGCAACAAAATTGTGTTTGGGGTACAATACTTAGTAGCAGCAGGTTTTCAAGTAAGGTGAATAAGAGGGAAAAGTGACACCAGTGCTTAAGCCCCCCTCCATCCCGCTTAAAGTGCAACAATGATTATTAAGTGCATAATGCTTGACACCCCTCCCCCCACCCTCAAACACACACGCACACACAATCACACACACGCGCGCGCGCGCGCGCGCACACACACACACGCACACACACACACACACACACACACACACACACACACACACACACACACACACACACACACACACACACACACACACACACACACACAAACAAACAAACAAATGTCCAAAGGATAGATAGATAACATTTTAGGCAGTAATGTTCCTCAGTATTCCTGCAAATGTATAAGTCTAATGGCCTGGTGGCATAAGCTGTTGGCCAGTCTTTTAATCTGGCTCTGAAGGGACCTGTACCTTCTACCTGAGGGTAGCCGTTGGACCAAGTGATAGGCAGGATGGTGGCTGTCGCGCAGGATTCTGCACTCTCCGAAGACAGCGTGTGGTGTAGATGGTACTAATCTCTGGGAGAGGCATTCCAGGGATTTTCCCTGCTGTTTTCACCACACGCTAGAGTTCCTGCTGATCTACTTTGGAGGAGCTGGAGAACCACACTGGGAACCCATAGGTCAGAACACTGCTAATGGCACAGTTGTAAACGTTCACCAGCAGTGTTCTGGGAATGTGCTAGCTCCTCAGCTTCCTCAGGTAGAAAAGGCGCTGCTGGGCCTTCCCAACTGCAGAGGCGATGTGAGTGGCCCAGGACAGGTCCTCTGCCAAGGTCACTCCCATACATTTTAAAGTACTGACTCTCTCCACCACCTCTGAACCAATGGAGAGGGGTCTGTGATGTTCAGGCTGTTTCTTCCTAAAGTCCACAATCATTTCCTTGGTCTTTTTGGTGTTCAGAGCAAGGTTCCAGAGGGCAGGAGACTGAACAGTTTGTGTGCAGGGTGGCTTGTATCCCTGGTGATCATCAGTGCCTTGCAGATGACGCAGGTGGTGTAAATGTCCTGCAGGGAGGGGAGGGGTGCTCCAATGGTCTTCTTCCATGTGTTCACAACGCACTGGAGCGTCTTCCTGTTTTGCTTCCTCCCCACACTGTGATGCAGCTAGCCAGGATGCTCTCGATGGTTCCTCTGTAGAATGTTATCATGATGGAGGGTGTAGCACTTGCCTTCTTCAGCTTGCACAAAAAGTAGAGGCACTGTTGGACCTTCGCCAGTGATGATGTGTTGGTGGTGAGGTCGTCGCTGATGTGCACTCCAAGAAATTTTGTGCTGCTCACTCTCTCCAGAGTATCACCATCGATGGTCAGTGGTGGCAGTTGTTTTTGGCCCCTCTGAAAGTTGACAACAATCTCCTTGATCTCGCTGACATTCAGCTGGAGGTTGTTGTCCTGGCGCCATTTAGACAACAGACCTTTACTTTTTCTCTGTAGTGAGTCTCATTGCCCTTTGTGATGAGGTCCACCAGTGTTGTATCGTCCGAAAACTTCACCAGATGGTTTGTGCTGTAGGTCGTTGTGCAGGTCATGTGTCAGCAGCATGAACAGCAGGTGGCTGAGCACACAACCTTGCGGGGCCCCTGGGCTCAGGGTCAGAGTACTTGAGGTGTTGTTCCTGACACATACTGCTTGTGGTCTCTGCAACAGGAATTCCAGCAGTCAGTTGCAGAGCGAGGTGCTGACTCTAAGCTTGTCCAGTTTGTTGATGAGTTGTTGTGGTATTATGATAATAAATGCTGAACTGAAGTCAATGAACTGCATTCTCACATATGAGTCTTTATTGTCCAAGTGGATGAGTGCAGGATGCAGGGCAAAGCAGATCATTTGTTTCGATATGCGAACTGGAAGGGGTTCAGGTTGTGGGGTAGAGTAGCTTTTATGTGTGACATGACTTAGCCATTCGAAGAACTTCATTATGATGGGTGTCAGTGCAACAGGACCGTAGTCGTTAAAGCCAGATGGTGATGATTTCCTCGGCACGGTTATGATGGTGGCAGCTTTGAAGAGTGATGGGACGATGGCTTGCTCCAGGGAGGTGTTGAAGATATCTGTGAAAACATCTTTTAGCTTCTCTGCACAGTCTTTCAGCACTCTGCCTGCTATTCCGTCCGGCCCTGCCGCTTCATGTGGTTCCTGTTCCTGTCCTCTGCCAGAGTGAAAATAACACTAGCAAACATTATATGTATTAACACTAGCAAACACTGTGTTATTTTCACGCTGGAAGAGGGCAGGAACAGGGGTTGGCCATCGGGGGGAGGTGGGGTTTTCTGTGGATGGGTGTGGTTTGTGCTTCGAAGCAGGCAAATAAACTGTTCATGTCATTGAGCAGAGAGAAGTGTTGCAAATGATAAACATATGACAAAAATAACCTTTCCTTATGGATGATGCAAATAGCCTGTGTTTGATGGATGGCTCTGCTCGCCCCTCATTTCTGTTTCATGGCTTTGTGATTGCGCCAACATCATAAACAGAGCTAATAGACCCACACTGTAAAGAATTAGGCTACTTCATGCAGTTTAAAGGTCAAGTTTCTATTTGCTGCACCTTACTTCATAGCACAAGCTGTGTATCTGAGCATTTGTCGTAGGTGATATGTATGTATTGCATAGGTCCTATGTATATATGTTTTTATATGTATACTGTACTGTATGTCTGTATATAGGCTAATGTATGTATTTCTCTAAGCTCAGTAGCAACAGTGGGTGTGTATTGAATAGGAGTCAAGGAAGAGCAAAGTACCTCAGGTATATTTGCCCAATATTTGACCAAGTATTTGCCCAGTAAATCCAATGAACAATGGATTGAGTGAATGAATGAAGAAATAAACAAGGAAATAAATCACTTAAAAGCAGCATGTCTAATTGATCACTTAAATAAATAAAAAAAACCTCTTATTGAATACAAAAAAGTTGAGGAAAAAGGCGCTGTTGGGCTTGGTTGGGCTTTTGCTCCTTGAATATTTTACTACTGCTCAGCAACAACACAGCAGCTTTATTTAAGAGAGCAAATGTTGATAATTGACAAATGAAGTCCACGCCCAAGTGATTCCAGCTAACGATCAGCTCTGTGGGAGTTCTCATATGACAAGACAAATCAGCGCTGCAGAGCAAGGTAACACTATTGGGCTTATGTGTCGAGGATCCCCTAATTTGCTACTATAGGAAGTGTGTGTGTGTGCGTGTGCGTGTGTGTGTGTGTGTGTGTGTGTGTGTGTGTGTGTGTGTGTGTGTGTGTGTGTGTGTGTGTGTGTGTGTGTGTGTGTGTGTGTGTGTGTGTGTGTGTGTGTGCGTGCGTGCGCGTGCGTACGTGCGTGCGTGTGCGTGTGCGTGTGTGCGTGTGTGCGTGCGCACGCGTGTGTCTGTGTCTGTGTCTGTGTGTGTGAGTGTACAGCACCAATTTACCTTCGTGAGGCCACTATTGGATCACACTTTTACTTTCACCAGTAACAACAAGACTACCCCAGTAAAAGGGGACAAAACATTTCCTCACTGATGGGTTAAGGTTAGGGGTTGTTTTGGTTTGACACAGTTTAGCATCCTTTAGCTATTGTTACGGTTATGAATGGAAGTCAATGGGAGGGCCGCACAAATATATTAAGGTGGGGCTGTGTGTGTGTGTGTGTGTGTGTGTGTGTGTGTGTGTGTGTGTGTGTGTGTGTGTGTGTGTGTGTGTGTGTGTGTGTGTGTGTGTGTGTGTGTGTGTGGTTGTGTGGAAGATCCCCTAATTTGCTATTTGAAAACTGTTCTGGGGCCTCACACATCGTCCTGAATACCAAACACGGCACAGCCAAAGCACTGGGTAATTGATAGCATGTCTTCTGTTGTTAGGTTTGCGGATGCTAGGGTAGTGACAGCCCTTTTCATAAAGCTATGCATTAGCATAAGACTTCACTGAGGGAAGGGGGGAGTCAGCTCTCTTCAGACAGTTCCTTTAAGTCAAAAGCTGAGAAACAAAAGCCTTCTTCAAAGGAGATCAACTTTAAAGTTGTCTATTTTCTGACGCTTTTAAAATATATAAATAGCCTCATTAACACATTGTTTGCCTTGTGCCACCCCGTTTGTGCCCCTTCAAGGGAACTCTAGTCAGCCAAATGGAAATTTGCCATAAAAAGCATTTCAAAAGGGTTTGTGAAAAGTTGGTTTTCCTCCACTGTGATCGTACATTTGTATTTTTGTTTCTTGTGCTAAATTTGTGTCCCCAATCTTAACCGGTACAACCACTGCTGCAGATAGTATTGTTATTTTTGCTTTCAAAACCTTTCTTCCTCTGAGTCTTAGGTCATGACCATTTGATCAAAAAGGGCACCAGGTCCAGACACTTTGATTGCAAAGAAAAATGGCACTTAACAACAATTCCTCCCAGAAGGAAGTGGTGATGTGACAGGAGGGGCTCTTGTGATTTAATGATGAGTCCTGGTAGCAGCGGCAGCAGCAACGGGGCTGAGCTGAGTGTGTGTGTGTGTGTGTGTGTGTGTGTGTGTGTGTGTGTGTGTGTGTGTGTGTGTGTGTGTGTGTGTGTGTGTGTGTGTGTGTGTGTGTGTGTGTGTGTGTGTGTGTGTGTGTGTGTGTGTGTGCGCGTATGTGTGTGTGAGTGTGTGTGCGGCAGCGGTGCTTTTTGAGTTTTTGGGCTGCAGTGGTGGTAAGGAGGTGCAAAGTGTGGTGTGTGCGTGTGCGTGTGTCTGTCTGTGTGTCTCTGTGTGTGTGTCTGCGTGTGTGTGTGGGTGTGTGTGTGTGTGCAAGGGTTCTTTGGTATTCATAATGCTGGCCTGCCTCGGCACAGTCATTATCCTTTGGTGCAGGCAGCCCTGTCAGATCCACAGATTTCTCTCTCTTGTACGACCACTCATTCTTCAAAACCTTGTTCAAAATTTAAAAGAAAAGAAAGAGAGGGAAAGAGAGAGAGAAAACCCAGAATGTACAGGAGGCTTGTCAGTGCACTTCAATATGAAAGACAGCTCTATGCAACACAACCAGAGTGATAGAAAGCAGCTCATTTCTTCTGCATTGGGAGGTAATAAGCTGGGCAGCTGTCAGACTTCATCATCATTATCGTCTTTTAGTCAAAGCTTTGCCAGGCACCTAAGGTGTTTATATATATATATATATATATATATATATATATATAATATATATATATATATATATATATATATATATATATATAATATATATATATATATATATATATATATATATATAATATATAATATATATATAATGACTGTGTGTATATATATATATATCAGGGCTGTATAGTACTCGAGTCCAGACTCGGTCCGAGTCCAGACTCAAGTCCGTTTTTTTATGGACATGGACTTGTCTTGGACTCGCTATCAATTGTCAAAAAGGACTCGTCTTGGACTCGGACACTGGTCTTGCCAAATTTAGCTTTTGGACTCGACCAGGTCTGTCTTTATTTTGTTTAGAACATTGGCTACCATAAATTCTAGAGTGGAGCTTGAAATCCAACAACAAGTTTGTCCTGACATCTATGGCAAATGGGTTACTTTCAAACATCCGCTTTATTGAAATTCATCCTTTTCATTGTTTAACACTGACCGACATGTGACTCGGACTTGACTTGGACTCGAATCTTTTTGGACTCGGTCTTGTCTCGGACTCGAACCTCTTTGGACTCGGACTTGTCTCGGACTTGACTATTCTGGTCTTGGACTTGTCTTGGACTCTACAAAGGGGGACTTTACTACAGCCCTGATATACTATATATATACCCACTGTATATCTTTTGCTTATTTTTACTCAGTCATGATATGTTCACAATACAGTTAAGAAAGATAAAGGTTATTATATTTTATACCACAGGTATTCGAGCATAATCATGACATCCACCAGCCAGTCATCACAGGTTGCATAGATATACGGTACATAAGGCCCTGCACATCAGAGTAAAAGAGCAAAATTAGTTCTTTATTGTCTTCCATTGACTCAAAAACAACCACTTCAACCCTATAGTTTCTGTAATAGCAGTGGTGGACAAAGTAAAAGTAAAAGTATCAAGACAAGCTGGGCTACTTCACAGTGACTAGACCCAGGGATGACTGGAGCACTCAGCAACTTTTTTATTATTTTGGTGCACAAAATGACTGACGTTTCGGCGCACCTGTGCCTTCCTCAGAGTCCCTCAGAGTGGGTTTTGACTCTGAGGAAGTCATTTTGTGCACCAAAATAATAGAAAACCTTTTAAAAAGTTGCTGAGTGCTCCATTCATCCCTGGGTCTAGTCACTGTGAAGTAGCCCAGCTTGTCTTGATACTGCTGTCCTCGACGGTTGGCACCACCAAGGCTGAAGCGCAGACATCCCCTCTTAAAAGTACTTTTCTGGTGCAATTACAACAGTAGCACATGATATTACATAGCTGTTACACCGTTTGCACCATTTTACCTACCTTTTGAGATAGACTTTGTTATTACTGAAATACAATACAAACCTAACAAGGACCCACCACAAACTCAATCTAACCTGTGCAGAATGAGCTTATCATAAGACAAGTACATTGGTCTACTTTTTACTCTGATAAATGACCTGTGTTGGAAAGAAACTGTGTTTCTTTTTTTTACTTTTACTTTTACTTTGTCCATGTCTAATAGCAACAGCTGCGGCCATACCTGGACCCCTAGTATAAGTTACAGGTTGTATTAGGCTCCCTGCAAAAAAAACAAATAAACAAAAAAAGATGAAATTACATGAACAGTTTTATAATTCTGAGATGTAAATTAAGTCTGCCAACTAAAGATGGGAGAATTAACAAGAGATGTTTTTTCATTACTGCCTTTGCAATTCAGCAAAATAGTTTTACCCCCTTTGACCAATCAGGGGGCCCCTGGCTGGTGGGGGCCCCCCAGGCTGCAGCCATATCTAGCCTGTGTGTTAATTCAGCCATGTTGAGTATGGGACTAGATCAATTGGGGGAGTTCTAAAAGTGTCCAATCAGAGCGAGTGATGCTTTAAGCCTATCAGAGTGAGTGGTGCTGGTGCTATTAACGAATCAGAGCAACTGATGCTATTAGCTGCTACTGTTGTGTGTGTCATCTTGCAGTAGACTGCAGCAGTGTCAGTTTCGCTTCTTTGTCTATTGTTTTTCTTCACTGTCTGCTGGCCGTGCTCTATCAGGTTCAGGGCAGGGATGATGATAACGTAAGTCAGTGATTTCCCATTTTTTTTCTGCCAGGATCCCCTTTTGCACCCAATAATATTTACACGACCCCTTCCCCATTCCAAACACCAAATATTTTTGTAATATTGCAATTTTAAATGGTAATTTCTAAAAAAAGTAGGCCTAAACACATTTATTTGTCAAATAATATAAATACTTTTACTAACCTGTTCATGGAATTGTGTTAATATTAACCTCTGCTTTTACAATTTTTTATGAAAATTTCCTCCTGTCTGCGACCCCCTAGGGATCTCGACCCCAGTTGGGGAACCACTAATCTAAGCCAATAATATAGATATATGATGTTCGTTATGTCTACGTGTTAAATCAATTCTTTAAGTTTCATTTTTTTCAGACATGTAAAAGTTTTGCCAGTGAGACATCCGTCTTTATCAGAGGGTCACATGGATGTCGATGTGTGACGTGCTTTAAAAACAGCTGATGTTGTGGAGGTGTGACCTTCCTGTCAATATTCACAGGTTGCTCACACCTTTTGCTGTTAGAGTTGTGGCAACATGTCAATTTTAATACTATATACTGTATACTTTATATGAAGCTGAAAGGCAACATCAAATCGCTCAATTAAAATGTGTGGTCACATTTGACAGTGTTGCCAAAATAGAGACCTAGTGCTGGATTTAACACGCTGCTGTGTAAAACTGCACTAGCACTCCACATCTACACACACACACACACACACACACACACACACACACACACACACACACACACACACACACACACACACACACACACACACACACACACACACACACACACACACACACACACACACACACACACACACACACACAGTTTTTGTACAAAAAAGACAACATTAAAAGAAAAGAAGAAAAAGAAATTGACAAAAAAAGTTGTTGCCGCTTCACAGGGCCCATGGATCAGGAGGGTATTTCAATGATAAACTGCTGGAGCGTTTAGGCTGGGGTATGACATGGCAATTTCACAGTGGGCTTCAGCGAGGGATACACCCTTTAATCAATTTGGTGGTTGATTCGTCAACCTTAAAAGGTTGAAATGTCTGAAGATAGTAACGTATAATCTGACAACTACCATGCATGCAAATGAAATAAGTTAGACAGTCAGACATGATTGAAAGGTAAGGAGTGTTTTTTGTGTGTTTTTCTAGACAAAACATCATATGAAAAAAAAACAGCTGGCAACTGCAATACACGTGTCCGAAACTGGAGGTTTGACTTGATCATTTAAACACATGTTTTGTTGTTGTACTTTTGTCTACTTCTGTTTAGTCTGTATGGCCTTGTGTTTATTATGTTGTTTTCATGTTATATGGTCTGCAAAGCATCTTTGAGTGTCTAGAAAAGCGCTATGCAAATCCTACCATAGGTATTATTATTATTATTATTATTATTATTATTATTATTATTATTATCATCAAACTGTTCCACAAACGGTAATGAAGGGTGTATTGGAAAACTACAACAAAAGGAAAATTATGCTCCGTCCTTTCTCTAAGCATTGATGCTCAAACACAGTTCCTCACACAATACAGTTCCCCACTCTGTTCGCTCTCCTTGCTGTACGCCACCTTCTTATCTCCTTTGGGTAAACACTGCTGAATAGGCTATACACAGAAGGCTACTCTGATCATACAAACTTGTAAATAGATGTAGTTCTGTAATAGAATGTGTTTATCATATTGATAAGACGAGATGGATGTCGTTTGGTATCAAGCAGATATTAATCATACAACACATTCTGCCTGCATTCATGCAAGTACAGACGAGGATTCAGGTGCACTATATGATACAGCTGCAAAGTAATACCCGCTTTTTACTGCCAAGTCTAGCGAATTGGTATTCTGCTCTTGCGTATGAGCTCAGAGGAACCTGCGCAAGGCACAGCTCTGTGATGGCAAATAAATAGTAGAACATCAACAAAGTGCCCTCGACTGAACCTCAAACAATCTACCAGACAATCTACACATTGGTTTAAGAGCATGAAAGTGATGCGATTTGACATGCGGTTGATCTAGAATATGTGTGGGTAATGGAGGCTAGCTAGAGTACATATTGATTGGCGTTTGCTGTGAGTGCTATGGCGGTTACATTCGGGCCGTAGCTCTGTGCTCCAGCTGCAGAATCACCATCGTCCTCCTCCTCCTCATCATCATCATCATCACCATCAACATTAGCAGTGTATTTAATCCTGCTTTGTATGCAAAACACTCAATTGTGGCCTAGTGAACAAAATAATGTAAGTGTACAGTTCAGTAACCAAAAAAGGGTCCCCCCTCCCTCCACAGCATAGGGCGATGCAGTATATTATATTCATTGGGTTGTGGATGTTAAAAGGGAAAACTCTTCCTAATGAGAAACTACTTTGAGCCCAGGCAGCTGTGCACAGCTCATTGTTTTACTGCGGGAGAATAATCAGGTCTGCTCAGTGAAATGCATGGTGGGTAAAAAACCCACCTCAGCAGAATTCAACCCGCTGGTATTATTTATTCACATTCAAGGGATTAAACAATTGTGTCTAGTCAGGGGTGTCAGAGCGGGTATAGTATGGTGGATGGCACTGTGGGTGGTGGTATCAAGAAGTTGCAGCATGGGTGGGGTTAGAGCGGGGCCCATGGATGGATTGGACATAAGGCACACAGGGCATTTGCCCGGTCAGAGGCGATTCTAGTGTCAGTGGGGGCCCCGAGCAAAAGTCAGTACCCGGTGATGCCACATTTTTCGGCTCAGCCCTTTCCGAGATATGAGCTATTCTAATGGGGGCAGCGTTTGTTTACATTTTTAAAAAAAATAACATAGGCCTACTCCAAATATTTTCCCAAAAGGTACCACTGTTTGCTAGTTGTCTGCTGATGTTTTATAACATTTTGGATGTTTTTGTGAATAAATAAAAATGTTTTTTTCAAATGTAAATAAAGCACTGCCCCCATTACAATGACCAGTATCCCGGAAACGGCTGAAGAAGAAGAAAAAAAAATCTCAGGTACTGACAAGTCCAGGATAGTGTGAGCATTACAACTGCATGTTGAAACTGACTGAACTAGTCCTTTAAGTTTGTAAGTTAACTCAGCTTGAGAAAGTCTCAAGTTTAGTCAAGTCTTGAGTTGAGTTAACTTTCAAATTCAGGGCAGTAGGGCGATTTACTTTTATACGACTAATTGGCTCTAGTTGCAATGTTTTACAGTGTACACCAAATGCAGAGGAGACTCCTGGGTATGAGAAGTTGTTTATGTCTGATTCATAAACCCACAAAATCATAAAGTATACACGTGAGCGAAGGAAGATGTGCACTCTGAGATTGATGCACTGTATATGCTGTAGTAAAAAAAGAAACAATATCAAAACGTTTAGATGAAAAATGTTTCATGTCCAAAATAAGTATTTACATCACCGTCTAGGAGCACCTTGTGTTTTTCTCCTTTGATATGGACAATGTAGGTGAAAGGTAGAAGAGGTATGGACAAAGGTATCAGGGCTATTAGGCAACTACCTTCTACATCACCCACCACCACCACCAACACTACACCACCACCATCATCACTACACTACCACCACCACCATGACAACACCACCACCACCACCACCGCCACCAATATCACTACACCACCACTACACCACCACTACCATCACTACACCACCCACCACCACCATCACCACACCACCACCACCACCACCATCACTACACCACCATCACTATACCACCACCACTACACTACACCACCACTACACCACCACCACCACCACCATCACTACACCACCACCACCACCATCACTATACCACCACCACCACCACCACCATCACCATCACCATCACTACACCACCACCACCACCATCATCACTACACTACACCACTACCACCATCACTACACCACCGCTACACCAGCACCACCACTACCACTACACCACCCACCACCATCATTACACCACCACCACTACACCACCCACCACCACCATTACATTATTACATTAACATTGCATTTGGCAGATGCTTTCTTACCAAAGCGATTTACAAACAAGGACATGTATAGCGTTCATCATGTCTAACTGTGAAATCACAGATGATTTTTTCTTTTACTTAAGACATGTAAAAGTTTGATCTTTTACCTGACGTGTTTCGACAGTATAAACGACTTCATCATAGGTTCACTGGGATGTTGATGTGTGACGTGCTTTAAAATCAGCTGATGTTGTTGTGGAGGCGTGTGACCTCCTGACAATAATGACAGGTTGGTCAGGTCACACCTCCTGCTGCTAGAGTCGTCCTCTTTGGATGGTGGTCCAGCCGTGTGAGAGCATCTATGCCCCCTCATCCCTGTTCATGGTTTTTGGTCTGCGCTTTCGAATTTCCATAGACTCCTTAATCCAGCAGTGGTATCTGTTGTTGTCCTGCTGTATAACTTTTGCCTTGTCCCAGTCCATGATATGATTTTCCCTCCTACAGTGGTCTGTTATTGCTGATTTAATAATAATAATAATAATAATAATAATAATAATAATAATAATAATAATAATAATTGTATTTGTATAGCACTGTATCATGCAAGGCATGTAACTCAAAGTGCTTAACAAATGGGAAAAAAATATCATTGTTAGAGATGGATTTAAAAGGAGAAGTAGAGAGGAGAGGCAGAAATAGCAGGAAGGCAGAGGTAGAAGAGATAGATAGAGATTGTAGAGACATAAGGTCAACATAGGTTAGGACCAGGATTCTTAGAGACTTAAGGTCCATAGTGGCTGGGTCTAGCGTAAGTCATAGATAGTCACACTGAATTTGGGCGCTCAGATGCGGCCCCTGGAGGTTCTCCTATGTGGCTTTCTCCTTATTGCTCTTGTATGTCTTTGTTCTGTTTCCCTTTATCACTCATTTTAATGCTCATTTTTTTCTTGTGTTGAATGTCCTTCCTGTCTCCCCAATTTATGTTTTATTGCATGACCGGTATGGAATCTCATATATGACGCTGCATTTGTTATGTTGGTCAATTTTGTCCTTGGGGTGTACTGACAGCTGTCACAGTTTGGTGTGTGGCTTTACTGGTTTTTAAGATGGTTGCCTGTCTTTCCACTGGCCCTTGTTTAAGACAGATAGGGATGGTTAATATTTTTATGTGTGGTATCGTTGCGAAGGGGAGACTCTGAGCGAATTGATACATTTTCAGATTCCAGATACTAAAGACAGTATCTTAGAGTTTAAAATACGTCTTTCTGATGCTCCCTGATGCCACAGTATGAAAAGACAAGAGATGATATCGGTGAAAATTGAAAACAATGTGTCTGAGTAAATGTTTGAAGAGCTGCAGGGAGGGCTATACTTAAACAAAATCTTCTCGAAAGGTGTTGAATGAAAGCTCAGAGTCTGTCTTAAACAAGGGCCAGTGGAAAGACAGGCACCCATCTTAAAAACAGACATGTATCTATAAAAAAAATATAAGCAACCTTTGCCCCTCTGAGTGGTACCGACATCTCACCTGGCCCGTGGACTAAGGCAGGGTCACCATTGCTTTGCTTTCCGTTTTTTTTGGGTGGTCTGTTTTTTTCTCTTTTTCTGTTGTTTCTTCTTTTGTTTTTACTTATAGTGTGTCTTTCTGTGTGGCCCATGGTGGGTATTGGCATGCTGCAAGTGCCTGTCATGTGTTTTTCCTCAGAAACATCACACATCAGCATCCCAGTGACCCTCTGATGAAGACGGTTATACTGTCGAAACATGTCAGGTAAAGGATAAAAAGGACATAATCACAGCCAACATCACTAGCAGATACAAAGTGCACAGGAAGTGCACCATCACTATACCACCCCAACCACCACCACCATCACTACACCACCACGACCACTACTAGACCACCACCACACCACCCACCACCACCAACACCATCACAACACCACGACCACAACTACACCACCACTACACCACCCACCACCACCATCACCACCACCATCACCACACCACTGCCACAACTACAAGGCTACACTGCTCTGAGGAAATACCAGTGAGATTCCTTAATGCGCAGGTGCCTTCCATGCTTTTTTGTGACAAAAATCTTTATTGACTTTTCTACCGAACAAGCATACAAAACAAACCAACAGGAACAAAACATGCAGTTTTATAGACAAACCTCCCTCCAAAAATTCCATAAATGAGTCCCAGATAGGCCTTCATGTTATATTGCCTCTTAACTATACAGTATGCATTTGCCTTCATCACATTTTCTTACTTGGCCCTATTTCCATGACCGAGCAATTTTATGTTTTGTTTCAAGTATAACAATATATGACCTCTAACCTTTCCCGCTTTTGCTGTAAAAGGTATTTACCCGGTCAGACATGCTGTACAATGGCAATATAATTAGATAGTTTAGGCAAAGTTTCAGAACAGGAGACACAAAAACACACTGTAGAGCTCATTGTACCCTTACTGTATATTAAAGGGACATTGT
Source organism: Engraulis encrasicolus (assembly GCF_034702125.1). Classification (NCBI taxonomy): domain Eukaryota; kingdom Metazoa; phylum Chordata; class Actinopteri; order Clupeiformes; family Engraulidae; genus Engraulis; species Engraulis encrasicolus. Next base: position 51,823,818 of record NC_085875.1, read on the forward strand.
GTGAGATTTTTAGTTGTTTATTTCCAGAATCCATGCTATCCATTCACTAATGTTACCTTTTTTCATGAATACATACATGAAAAGGGGGATCTTCTCCGTGGTCCGCCATTTTGAATTTCCAGAAATAGCCATATTTAGCTGTAAAACTGACTGTGCTTGGTCCATATTAGAAAATATTAGTTTATTACTTAGTAAACTTTCATGAAAAGATCAAATTTGGCAATAGGCAACCCAGTTTCAATGAGCAGCATAGTTGCAGTACCTTTTTTGACCATTTCCTGCACAGTGTCCCTTTAAAACAGAAATATAAAGTACAATATGTAATGGTTCCTGTTACATAAGCGTCCAGGCTGTGTCCATGCCGTCTTGGAGAGTGGTGCTTGAATGGTCAAGCCGGCAGCAGGGCAATTTAGACAATAATCCATTGTCATTTGCAGTTGCTCCATTAGAGAACTGACCCAATTTAACAGCAGAGAAGTACAGAGTGTCTTGTATTTTTCACACCTGGAAATGTATGCGTACATGGATATCCAAATGCCTCACCACCCCGCTCCACTAACATTTGAGGCTTGTTTGTTTACACAAGCTAAACTCCTTTCCTTCCAGACATGTTTACTTTTGTTGTCCCTAAGCAAATAAAAATGGCAACTCATGGCAACCCATTGAAAAGGCAGAAAAAGGCAGAAAATAGTTAGATATGCGAGTACCTATTTGGATTCTCAATGCGTACTCCCTTCTCTAGTCTGACTCACATGCATATTTACATATTTTTCATTTACACAACTGGATAGACTGGAGGGTATTTAGGGTCATTACCTTGCTTACATTTCCATGAGTTTTGCCTCGTGTCTGTACTGCCTTTCAACAGCAGCTCAAGTTTTGATTTAGCTGGAAGAGCCAAAAAAAAGATTTTTTATTTTTCATTTTTTTTTAATCAACTAGCCGGCCAGACTGAATGTGTCACTTTCATGGTCTACTCAGACCCACGTTAACACAATGTGACACTTTATTAAATTGTAATTTGATGTATTAATTACGGCTTCGTACCTTATTCACATTTTTCTAACTGCCGTGTGACCCGTCATTTAGTTCAAGGTTAAAGCCACATTTCAAAAAGTTGCAGTCAAGTGAGCAGTTTGGTTGATAAAGCATGTTGCAAAGTGCAGTCTTTCTCAAGTAAATCTATTCTATGATGTTCAAATCCAAGACCAGAGAGGGGAAAAAACCCTGTTATCCCACCACTGTTGAACCTGTAACAAATCCCGTGATTTATACTATCGCAGAAGGGCACCTTTATTAAGTTGGAGGGTGATGTATGACTAATGCCAGCCTTTAAGGGTGTAACTGTCAGACCAGTGAGATAGCAACGCTGGGCAGATGAAGCATCTAAAGAGTCTTGCTCTCTACAGAATATACCAGACATTACTCATATAGCAGTGGAAAAGGCAAAACTTTTAGAATCCATCGGTTATTTAAGTTTACTTTTTAACAGGGGTCGGGGAGGGGGATTTCTTTGAACTTTTAGGGACAAGAGAGAGAGAGAGAGAGAGAGAGAGAGAGAGAGAGAGAGAGAGAGAGAGAGAGAGAGAGAGAGAGAGAGAGAGAGAGAGAGAGAGAGAGAGAGAGAAAGAATATGACTGAGAAACTGATGGGGTAAGGATCAAGCAATTAGACTCATACCTAGGTCGGAAGATTTATGATATGGTACCTTAGCCCACTGTGCCATTGCAGAACGCATTCTTGTATAGAATGTTCAGAGGCTCGCACCCATTAGGGTCAATACTATAATCTGGTGGTACCATAGATTGTATATTATGATATACATTCTATGAGTCGTACTGATTAGTGAATGGTGATGTGTGATGTGTGTGAATTTTCCGCTGCTGGGCCTTGTATGCGTCTGAGGAACTGCATGGCATGGAAGATGAATGAGGATTATTTTACTGCTCCGAGTGTGAGTCACCATGTTTGTGTTGCCCCTTTTTTTAACCGTGAGCCAGATCTTTGAACACCATGATTGCGGAGAACAAACTGTACAGTGTAAGTAGACAGCCAGGGGGCTGTGGTGGAGAGCGGCTTGATGACTTGCGTTTTGAAGTTATGGTGTGCACATCCACAACAAAACAATAATCCAGGTGCCAGACAAGTGCTAGAGAGTGGTCTGGACACTGGGTATAAGTTCCAAAAATTGTTTACTTTATTTAACAAATGGTAAATGTTTCGAATGGCACCAGGTTGGATCAAAATGTTGTGTTTGGTTTGATAAATGAAGTAGGCTATATATTTTTTTGCAGCTTTTAAACCAATGGTGCAGACTACTCTCTCACATCAACCTTCACACCAGGATTTGTGGATCGAAGTTGTGGTCAATACATCCCCTTTATTCTCCCAATACAAAGCTATCAAATTACATGTTGTGTGTTGGTAAAGATTTCTAGACTCACACCCGCCCACACGCGCACGTGCACGTGCACATGCACATGCACGTGCACGCACACACACACACACACACACACACACACACACACACACACACACACACACACACACACACACACACACACACACACACACACACACACACACACACACACACACACACACACACACACACACACACACACACAGAGAGAGCTCTAAGGGAGTACCACTACAATTGTAAAAATGGTATACCACATAACAGAAAGAGCACTTCCTTCATCCTGAACCAAACATGCTTCTCCATAACATCCAGGGTGTTGTGGATTACACATTCTCTCTCTACTTTCGCCCTCTCTGTCTGCTCTCTCCCTTTCTCTCTCTCTGCTCTCCACCCCCCCTCTCACACACAACACACAGCAAGAAAAGAAAGCAAACAGAAGTGTGTGTGTGCAGGGGCGCTGCCAGAAATGTTGGGCCCCATGAAAGATTCAAATTTTGGGCCCCCATAAGGGCCCCTCTCAGTGCCTAGGCCCCCTTAAGGGCCCCCATCAGTACCAGTCTTCCCCCCCTAGCCCCCATGTGTGTGTGTGTGTGTGTGTGTGTGTGTGTGTGTGTGTGTGTGTGTGTGTGTGTGTGTGTGTGTGTGTGTGTGTGTGTGTGTGTGTGTGTGTGTGTGTGTGTGTGTGTGTGTGTGTGTGTGCGTGTGTGTGTGTGTGCGTGTGTGTGGTGCCCAGGCTTCTCTCTCTCTCTCTCTCTCTCTCTCTCTCTCTCTCTCTCTCTCTCTCTCTCTCTCTCTCTCTCTCTCTATCTATCTATCTATCTATCTATCTATCTCTCTATGCTATCTCTATGCTCTACCACTCTCTCTCTATGCTCTATCACTCTCCATGCGCGCTCTCTCTCTATGCTCTCTCTATGCTCTCTCTCTCTCTCTCTCTTTCTCTCTCTCTCTCTCTCTCTCTCTCTCTCTCTCTCTCTCTATCTCAGCCTGCTGTGCTGTCCTCATAATCGGTGGGTGGTCCTGCTGCCTGTCAGCATCAGGAGGAGAGCACTGATCGTACTCCTCATCAATTACAGGAGGAGAGCACTGATCTTACTCCTCATCAATTACAGGAGGAGAGCACTGATCTTACTCCTCATACACGAGAGCTGCTGAGCTTACTCCACACCAATTGCAGGAGACTACAGGCTGCAGAGGTTGCAAGCTGTTGCCGGTTAGGGCCTGCAGACAACACAACTCATCCTATCCAGCAAAGATGGCCACCGACTGAGGTAATTTAGGTAGATAAAACAACTATGATTAGATGCAGTGTGTGAATGCTTAAAATGAGATTTCAATGTATAAATGTCTAATTACAACTTTAGACGAATTTCCTCATTGTGGACAATAGCGTATTTATATTTATATTCTTATGAACTATAGGTGTACACTGTAAGGTGAACGTCAGATGGCACCCTGGACAAAATATTGACGGACTTTAATACCTGACAAGAACACGCAGTACGTAAGCAGCAGCCAAACTACTCAACCCCCATCCAGCTGCCATGCTGTGTGGTAGGCTCAGGGTCGCTGACAGCTTGTATGTAATATGAGGACCCAATTCTGGGCCCCGTCTCTCCCTGGGCCCAGAACAAGTGACCCCTTTGCCCACCCCCTCACCCCGAGCCCCCATGCTGTTTGGTAGGCTGCCTACTGTGAAGATACACCACGCATAGACACCACCAGCTCCAGCATCGCCTGTGTGTGTGTGTGTGTGTGTGTGTGTGTGTGTGTGTGTGTGTGTGTGTGTGTGTGTGTGTGTGTGTGTGTGTGTGTGTGTGTGTGTGTGTGTGTGTGTGTGTGTGTGTGTGTGTGTGTGTGCGCGTGCGTGCGTGTGTATGCATGAATGTGAGTGTGTGTGTGTGTGTGTGTGTGTGTGTGTGTGTGTGTGTGTGTGTGTGTGTGTGTGTGTGTGTGTGTGTGTGTGTGTGTGTGTGTGTGTGTGTGTGTGTGTGTGTGTGTGTGTGTGTGTGTGTGTGTGTGTGTGTGTCAGACCAATATCCAGCAGAAGCGATTTCCCAGGATGCTGGCAGCTAATTTGTAAGCCACAGACAGCACACTGATGTGTTTTTTATTTATTTTATTTTATTTATTTATTTTTAAAAGTGGTGGCATTACTCATTTCTTTATTTATTGCACAATTCTTGCACAGTTTTTTAACAGGTATCTTTGCTGCCTCTGTGTTTCTATAGGTGGAAACATACAACCTTGAAAAGCAAAACCAACACTGTCAAAAGGTCTCTGATGCACACAACTGTCACAGAAGTGTAGAGACGTATTACTACATCTTTTCTTTTTGAATTGTGTATGTTATTGTGTGAGCCCACTTTCCCTGCTATATATAGTTTTCCTGTTTTATACCTTGCATTTTTACATCTGCTCAATAAAAATCTTCATCACAAAAAATAGGCCTAAGTGTAGAGACATAGTCTTTGTGAAGCAGAGTACAATTTTAAAAATGTAAAAGTATGCCCCATCCTTGGGTCAAACGGTTGGAGCGCTGACTGCTAAGCCAGGGACCTGGGTTGGATTTCGGCCCATGCACTCTCTCTCTCTCACTCGCTGTTACTTCCTGTCACCATCTCACACTGTTCTATCAAAATAAAGGCATTAAGACCCTAAAAATATCAATAAAGAAAAAAGGAATGGAAAAGTAATCACTCTAAACCCAAGACAATTGTAATATAATATAAAATGAAATAAAATAGTTGCATACGCCGTATGGTCTTGGCAGCCTCGTCCTTAGCAGCCGATGGTGAGAATACGTTAAGTGCACTCACTCACTCACTCACTCACTCACTCACTCACTCACTCACTCACTCACTCACTCACTCACTCACTCACTCACTCACTCACTCACTCACTCACTCACTCACTCACTGTGTAATCTTGGCAAGAGTCAGTGTTCATCACAATTTCCTCTTCATAGTGAGCCGCTGGTCCCTGTGGGTCATTTTATACCACATATCAATGTACTCTGATTAACACTTGAGTTTCAGCGTCGGAAATTTCAAAATCATTTTTACGGATGATTAGGTTTTTTTTTTTTTCTAGCCTCAGTGGTCTCGTGTGGCATGTGGTTTATGATAAAGTGTTTCTGAAATGGTGGGGGTGGGAGTGTTGATAGATTCACTTTACTTAGTTACTTCATTATCCCCTCAGGGGAATGGGTCTAGTAGAGTATCTCTAAACATTTTCTATGTCGCCATGTCTGCACCGTGACGCACATTAATCATACGCATGCAATGACATGCAATATGATACACAAGCACTATCATAGGGTTGGTGGTGGTGTGGTGTGTTTAAGTGAGAGTCCGTCCCCTGGTGTTAACACTATGGCTTTCCCATCGAGCCCCATCACAGTTGTGAGTTTAAACTGTTTCGCTATGTCTGAGTAATTTCAATGAAGAAAAATAATTGTCGTCATGGTGGGCGCCCAGTGAAAATAAATTGTAGGTATACGGAGGCAGATAAGCAAATACACTTCTTTTGATCATTTTTTCTTTTTTGAACAGTAAGCAGTACCGCTGTCATGTGCAGAGCTCAGCATACCGTATCTCACTAAAGTCTCATCCACAAAGGCAAAGTGTTGCCACTAGGGCTGTAACGATACACTCAACTCACGATTCGGTTCATAACACGACTTTTGACCTACGGTTCGATACACCCAACGATTTCTGAAATGTATCTCCACTGAAGTTTGGAAACACTATCACATCAAATCATAAGGTTGTTTTGTGGACTAATTGGTAATAAAACTTTGAAAGGGCGTATCACAATACTGCCTCCTTGTATCACGATACAGTATCACGACTCTGTGTATCACGATTTCTCGGTTCGATACAATATCGTTACAGCCCTAGTTGCCACACGTTTTTCTTTTGCTTTTTCTCAAAGCACCATCTCAACCCAAAATAATTTTTCATAACATGTTCACACAACAAAAAAAACCATTAAGGTTGTGCTTGTGCTTATTTGTTACTGGAGACTGGTACTGGCTTGTTTTTGAACTGTGAATGAACACCTGCCTTGCAAAATACATGGCCATGAATTAAAGTCAGTTTTTGCAATGTTGTTAAGTCCTACGAGAGAAAAAAGGAAACTGCAAACAAACTCTCACCGCCCCAGGGATGCGAGAGAAACACACACCACTTCATCCCATGGCCTCGCTCACAGAAATTGGTGTACATCAGCCTACCTCAACAAGAATATTTTAAATTCATTTTTTTCTTTCTCTTCCAGTCTTTTTTGAAAACAAGGGCAGGCAGGCTCTAGTCTTTCCACTGATATGGCCTGTAAATTGGCTAGAAAACAGAGATGTTGTTTTCGGTTTAGGGTCACATCGCAGTTGGCCCTGACTGCAGGCCCTATTGCTGACAACAGTGTAAGCCAGTGGTTTGGTTTCCAAACTTTTTTCTGTGGGGACCTCCTTTTGGACCTACGAATGTAATATAGTATACAGTAGAATAGTATAGTAAAGTATAGTAGGCTACTGTAATATAGTGTAGTGTAGTGTAGTATAGAATACAGTATAGTATAGCGTAGTGTACTATAGTTCAGTGGTTCCCAAACTGTTTCCGTGGGCACCCCCTTTTGGACCCCGCATATTCTTTTTTTGTCCATTAATATCGCTATATTTTCCATTAATAGTTTATCTGCTAATATTACTAGAAATTCACATGAAAACAAAACATCTTTTAACCATACAAATGAATACTGTCATAAATGAATTTATGAAACTATATTAGCTGTTAACCTGTGGATGTCTGTTTTTTTTTTTTTTACAAAGTCCCTTCTGTCCACGACCCCCCAGCTGTACTTCTATGACCCCCTAGGGGCCCCGGCCCTCAGTTTGGAAACCACTGGTGTAAGCAGTCAGACATACAGTAGATTGGAAGACAATCAGACAGCGACATTGCCTCGGGTCAGAGTGGAGATACAAACACACACACACACACACAGGCGAGAGAGAGAGAGAGAGAGCATAGAGAGAGAAAGAGAGAGAGAAAGGTCACACTGTGCTCCTTCTGTCTTCTACCTCATTTGCACATTATTTAGATGTCAGTTTAATCTATCTTTCTTCTGTTTCTTTCTCATCTCTCATGCACTGTCCTTCTCTGTCTCCTCTGTTGTCTCTGTCTCTGTCTCTGTCTCTCTCTGTCTCTGTCTCTGTCTCTGTCTCTGTCTCTCTCTCTCTCTCTCTCTCTCTCTCTCTCTCTCTCTCTCTCTCTCTCTCACTTATTTTCATTTTGCCAACAAAAAAGACGACAATGTCTGTTGAATTCCTAAAACAGGAATATAGCTGCCGCTGTTCTCGGTGTGAGGTGACTCCAGTCCAGATGTGCAGGTTCCCTTTCCAGCAGAGGATCATCTGTCTCAAGATTGCCTAAATTAACTTTGAAATCTTGCCAGGTTGATTTTAAACTTCTTCACGTACGGAACTCTTTGAGTATTTAATTAACACCACGAAGCTACACCATTATGCTAAAAATAGTGTTAACTTAAACTCTGTAGGTGTTAATTCAACACTCAAAGAGATTACTACGGGGTGTTGCTGTCGCAGAGAGAAGTTGGTGCATAGACACTCCGGTACAGCAGGCATATACAGTATGCTTTATAACCATAAACCATGACCATTCCATACATTTGTCTGTATTAGTACTCACTTGGATGGTAAATAAATAACAACTAATTTCCCATTAATAACTATTAAGACACGGCATTATACATTTGCTGTCACCAGAGTGGAAATGACCAATTCGTAGTGCTTTATTTAAGACCCTGTGTTATGTCATAGTATTGTAGTACTATGCTAGTTAACTTTTCAATGACTATTACAGCGATTTTGAATTTCCAGAAATAGATTATTGCTGCAAAACTTACTGTGCTTTGGTCACACTGGTTAAATTGGTAACACTTTATTTTAGGGATACATCTATTAGCATTAATACATACAATGTTCTTGTATAAGTAACTTGTAAGGCATGTACAAAGCAAAATCAAACATTTGTTAGGCATGTATTCGCAAATGTCTTGTTCATGCACAATAAGGGATTTATTACCAATTTAACCTTAGTAAGGACCTAGTAGGCCTTAGAATTTGCTTAGTACATGCCTTACAAGTTACTTATGCAGGCATTAACATTGTATGTATTAGTGCTAATAGATGTGCAGTATCCCTAAAATAAAGTGTTACCGTAAAATTTAAATATGAGTTTATTATTCAGTATTATTCACTGTCCTGTCTCGACAAGGTTTGAACTCTTTCCCAATGGATAATCTTAAACAATCTGGACAATTTTACAGTCAGTTTATTTTCCATCACTATGCTAACACAGTTCATGTTTTTTTAATAGTGGCACAGCAAGGCTCCTGTAGGCAGAGTTCAGGCCAGAGCCGTTTGAATGGATATAATGCCTTGGCTTATCACTGGCACAGTAAAATGCTTCGGCAGCTCTGTTCCCAATTGTACTGCGTTTTCAATTCTTTTGGGAGAGAGGCAAACTAAGCCCCTTCTTTTGTGTAGCCCTATTTTTTTGTGTGTATATCTTAGTGGTGGTATCAGGTGGAATTTTCTAATTAATTTAAAGGCCCAATACAAATGAAACCTTTAGAAAACTTTATCACCATCCATACAAATATGGTGTCTGTATCTTGTGTAAAAAAAGGTCTGGTGCCAGGAATAGTTATCCATGAAAAGTAATAGGCCCGGCCTACATTTTGCTCCTGCTCATTTGATCGGCAACTGTTACAGTTTTTCTCAATTGGTTTTGTACATTTCTCACAACAGAATAATGATTCTCAAAAGTCTTTGTTTAATTGTGACTTACTGGTGTTACCTGTGCACATGGTCAAATCAGTTTCTCATTGTTTTCGGCATATAGCAAATTCTCTCGTCCACCATGCCATGGCTGTGTACAATTCTCAGTGATTTCGTACATTATCTATTGCTTTTGTCATATCACTCAAAAAGCTTTGTCACTGAATGCATGAAACTATCTCAATCTTATCTGATCAAAGTAATATAAAACTGAATTTACAACATTTCCCATCCAATCTAAACAACATTTTGCCTCAGAAAAGATCCTCAAGAGTGTACTATTCAATTGACAGCATGAGAAATTAATTTCACCAGCTTGTCCATACACTATGACACAATGACTAACCATTCTGCTGGCGCTGATACGTTAATTGACACAAAAAACTTGATTTTGAAAGACAAATAAGGATTTTGAGCAAGAGACTCGGTTTTGCAGGTTATCCACCATGTTTTGACATTGTTAAAGCTGTTTTGAGAATGAATATTGTGTTTTGCAAATTGCGAGAGAGATTCGAGAAATGTACAAAACCAACTGAGAAAAACTGTTAATGTATCTGAGAAATGTCACAGCTTATGACCCGCTTTGAAGTACCGGATGATTGAATTCCTGTGGGAAAAAAGAGTTGGTGATGGAAAGGAAGAAAGAAAAAAGAGAGAGCGATAGAGTGACAGAGAATGAGAGAGAGCGATAGAGTGACAGAGAAAGAGAGAGAGAGAGAGAGACAGACAGACAGACAAGACAGACAGACAGACACAGAGACAGGCAGAGAGAGAGAGAGAGAGAGAGAGAGAGAGAGAGAGAGAGAGAGAGAGAGAGAGAGAAAGAGAAAGAGAGAAAGAGAGAGAAAGAGAGAGAAAAAGAGAGACAGAGAGAAAGAGAGAAAGAGAGAAAGAGAGAAAGAGGGAGACAGACAGCCAGAGAGAAAGAGAGAAAGAGAGAGGAAAACCGAAAGTGAAAGAAGACGTGTGATCATGTCAGAGTGACATTTTGCCAGCCAGTGTTTCATTTTCACCTCAGAAATGGTGAAATGAGCTTTTCTGTACTTCATTACAACGAAGGCCTGCCTTTGCTGTCTCCAAATGGCAACATTTCGATCCTTTATCAAATTGCTCGCCATATACAAATAGACCCCTGCTGACAGAGTAAATGACAGCTTTTCCACCAGCAGTCCGTGCATGAGAGAGAGAGAGAGAGAGAGAGAGAGAGAGAGAGAGAGAGTGCGAGCGACAGAGAGAGAGAGAGAGAGAGTGCGAGCGACAGAGAGAGAGAGAGAGAGAGAGAGAGAGAGTGAGAGTGCGAGATAGAGAGAGAGAGAGAGAGAGAGAGAGAGAGAGTGAGAGAGCGAGATAGAGAGAGAGAGAGAGAGAGAGAAGTGAAGAGAGAGGGGGTGAAAAGAGATGCAGGTTAGAGACAAAAATAAGACATACAGAGGGGAAAAAGAGAGAGAGCGAGAGAGAGAGAGAGAGAGAGAGAGAGAGAGAGAGAGAGAGAAGAGAAGAGAGAGAGAGAGAGAGAGAGAAGAGAAGAGAGAGAGAGAGAGAGAGAGAGAGAGAGAGAGAGAGAGAGAGAGAGAGAGAAGGGGTCAAGAGAGATGCAGGTTGGAGACAAAAATAAGACATACAGAGGGGAAAAAAGTGAGAGAGAGCAAGAGAGAGCAGTCAGTCCTTGCTTTGCACTGTGCAGAGTGAAACAGATAAACTGTCCCTCACTCCTCCTCTCAGAATGGGAGAATGTTAGTGTTGGTCAAAAGGAGACACATATCAAATATATAAAAAGTAAATAACAGAGAAGAAATAAACTCTCTCTCTCTTTCTCTCTCACTCTCTTTCCATGTGTGTGTGTGTGTGTGTGTGTGTGTGTGTGTGTGTGTGTGTGTGTGTGTGTGTGTGTGTGTGTGTGTGTGTGTGTGTGTGTGTGTGTGTGTGTGTGTGTGTGTGTGTATGTGTGTGCGCGGATGAGATTGACAGACAGTGAAAATCTGACAGGTGTTCCAGTCACATTAAGCCCACTTAAATATGTATGTGTTTTCTCTGTGCCTTATCAAATGTATTCATATTCTAAAAACAAAAGCCAGAGGCATACATTATTCAGAGGCGGTGACTAATTATTTTCCACGTCACTGCTTTTGCAACTTAAGCTTATCGTTCAAACACCGACTTGCTAGTTTGGTTTGACATGACTGCTAAAACACAGATAAACCCATCCCATCTCATCTCATCTCGTCTCGTCGGATTTTATCTGATCTTATCCCATCTACATCCTATTCCTCCGCGATTTGAATAAAATCTGTCAATATGCAGATGTGATTAATGAAACCCTGTGTGGAGACTGGAGCTTAATACCGGGCGGCGGGGAGGGGGGCTGGGGGTGGGGAGGGGAGGGGGGACGAGGTGAGGGAAGGTGAGGGGGGAGTTGGGCCTTGATGCTAAATTGTTGATGCAACTTCTGCAAATGTGAGACTTCCTCCTCGGGGGAGACCTGCTTTGCGACGTGATGTGAGGAATAACAACACCAAGCGACACAGACGCAAGGAAACAAATGTGCCTCTGGGGCCGTTGGGAAGAGTGTCTCCACAAATACCCAACCACCCACCCACCCACCACACACCTTGGGCGCCTACACCCACCTACACACACACAACACACACACTTGGCACCTACACACACACGACACATACCCTGGGTGCCTACACATACACACAACACACTCACTTGGCACCTACACACACACAACACACACCCTGGACGCCTACACCTACACACAACACACACCCTGGGCACCTACTCTCTCTCACACACACACACACACACACACACACACACACACACACACACACACACACACACACACACACACACACACACACACACACACACACACACACACACACACACACACACACACACACACCCTGGGCACCTACTTTGTCATGCCGCATCCCATATGCATCGCTCCACTCTCTCCACACTCTCTCACACTTAAACTCTAGCTTTTCCTCTCTCTGTCTGTCTGTCTGTCTGTCTGTCTGTCTGTCTGTCTGTCTGTCTGTCTGTCTGTCTGTCTCTCTCTCTCTCTCTCTCTCTCTCTCTCTCTCTCTCTCTCTCTCTCTCTCTCGCGCGCGCTCTCTCTCTCGCTCTCTCTCTCTATCCCTCTGTCTAATATGAACACACTATACACACACTTTTAGCTTTCTAGCTCTGATTTAAACTGTTATTTATTTCTATGCGACAATACAACTACCACTAATTCGAAATGTCATACTAGGGCATTGTACAAATGGACATTACAAATGACTTACTTTAATCTTTATTTATTTATTTGTATTTGTCTTATTTCATTTCATTTTTTGCACAATGCTACTATTACTTTGTCAGAATTGTCACACTAGGACATTATTGAAAAAGCACAACAAATACCTCATTTATATGTTCTCTACATGTCTTCTGTTGTCCAGTCTTGCACTTTAAATGTCCGTGTTCTGTCTATGTCTATACTGTCTATGTCCATACCTAAAGTATGTCTATGTATGCATGAGAAAGTAAGAAACGTGATTTCAAATTCTCTTTATGACCAGTACATATAAAGAAATTGGCAATAAAACCAACTTGACTTGACTTGATAACTAGGCCTGTGCAGTCGCCTTCGTCTGCTAAAGGTATATCCGCGAAACGCAACACTTCCAGTCCCCAGTCATTCCTACCACTCCCGTCCACCTTCTTATAAACTTATATGGCGGCGGCGCACGACGCTCCGCGTTTCAGGAATATAATGATTATGGCATGTTTTGTTCCGTTTTCCACTTACCACAGATGGTATATTCGAGCTGTAAAATATTGAAATATTTTTGTCAGACTGAAGGCGCACAGATGTGTGGCAAAAATATTTTTTTTTCTTACACAGAAAAAAGTTGTGCTATCATACTGTAAAATAGTGGGTAATCACATTAAAGTGACTTCTTGTATTATATATTTCACTCAAAGTTAAGTGTGTACTCAGTGAATCTTCTCATATTTTAATCAATATGACATGTATGTGTTTAGTGTTTAACTTTAGACAGGTATCCAAGTGAAAGCAACAGTGTGTTCCATAACTACCAAAAACTAGGATATTCCTTCATGGTGCAATGTTTACAGAATTGTTTCTTAATATAAGTACCAGAAATTGTGTGTTAACAACCAAGAAAAACTTAACTATGCACTAGCCTGGTACCATAACATTGTGCTGATTTCATTCATACAGAAAGTCTGGAATGGCCATAGCTTTTGATGTTTGATGGTGACATGTAATTGGTTTGTATGTAACGGCACAAATACACCAGACGCGACTAGAGCGACACTGGCAACAGAAGTAATTAGCTTTGTATGCAGTCGCTGGCGATTTGAGTAAGAGTTTATTGTTGAACTTCAGCGAATATAATGGTAATTAGCTATGATGCTGTTCGGTGACAGTCGCAGCAGCCAACTGGAATGTCGGAATACTTGCATTCTGCTTTTAACGGTTATACAACTCTGTCGCTTCCATTGCTTGTGTCATTCTTGCCGAACACAGTCCAGCAGTTCTTTGTAGCTTATGGTCGCCTCTGGTGTGTTCATGGGGTAACACTTCATCATTCAACCCCTCACCAACCCCTCTCCTCCTCTGTTTGCTGATTGGGCGGTTGTCTGGCAACAAGAATAATCAGTAACACTTTGACTTGATGCCGGCATCACACGTGACATGACAGTGTCATAACAGTGTTGAGGCACAGTTATTTACGTGCCATAAACATTATGTGCATGTCATGAACATTTTATGACTGTTGTCATTAAGTGACATTTGGTTATGTGAAAGACAGCTCAAATAATGCCAATTTTTTCATGACCATACAACGTTTATGTTATGGACAAAAATGCTTATGACTTGTCGATGACTGTGTCATGACACTGTTTTGACACTGCTATGACAGGCCCAGAGCCGGCCAAGATGGAAGGTGGAGGGAAGTATGAGCTGACTGGATCTTTATGGATGGCAAGGTCAGGCTGCTTTCACACCACATGCAAAAGGAAACAGAAGTCTCAAGTTTTTGTGACTGTTTCTTCTAAGTAGTGCAAAACATTTTCTTCCTTTCATTATTCATCAATTCTATACTGCTATATTATGAGGCTGAAAAGACCTAACATTTTTTTTTTACTTCACTGGTTATGTCGTGCCACATACTGTATCTGAAAAGCTGTAGGCTGTACACAGAGCTGTGAGATAACGCCGCCTCATTTTGTTTTGCTGCACAATCACATGTGCGACGAGGAATGTATCCTGTGAAAGGGGTTGGTTGTCTGCAGTATGCTGTGGTGACCTTCTCTCTTTATAGGGGAAGCTGGTTTAGATGATACTGCTGCTCGGGGGCGGATCTAGTCATTTTCGGGCCCTAGGCGAAATACAAACATGGGGCCCTCAGAAGTCATTCTGTAAACACGTCACCAATTGGCATGGAAGGAGTGAGGGTGCTATTTTAGTGTTTTGTCTCATATGTTTCTTCGATAACTTTACATAAGTGACAAATTGGTCAACATTTTATGTGGTTACCGTGACATTTGGCCCTTATTGAGGGCAGATTTGGCCGGGACCCTAGGCATTTGCCTAGGTTTGTCTAATGGTAAGTCCGCCTCCGCTGCTACTACTGCTGCTGTTGGCTTGCTGCCCAAACTCCAGCATTTCTCTAATCTTACCCAGTACATTGCAGCACTAATTCAACACTTACAGGGCAGGACCAACACTACGCGTGTTAAAACTGTTCAGAGTTAAATGAACGGAATGGTTTGAGTGCCAAATGAATGTATTAATTACTGTAATGTATTCATATATTTTTATTGCTTTTTATACCTTTATTTTTGACAGGACAGTAGAGGAGAGACAGGAAATGAGTTGGGGCGAGAGAGACGGGAAAGGATCGGCAAATGACCCGAAGCCGGGTCGCCGCCGTAGTAACCCAGTGCCCTACCATTAGGCCATGGCAGGGCCAACTAGTCTATTTTTAAATATAGGCCTATGTTTCACATTACAACATACATGGATTTGACCTGAGTATAATAGTTTGTAAGTTAAGTAGAGTTGAAAGTGTAGTGTGCTACATCATGATGCTATATGGCTGTTTGATGGCTGGGCATTTCAGGGGCTGGGGCTGCACTGTGTAGGATGGTAGTAGGTATTGCAACTATGCTGCTCATTAAAGCTGTGATGCCTATTGCCAAATTGTATCTTTTCATTAATATTTACTAAATAACAAACTAATATGTAGGCTACTAGTATGACCAAAGTATAGTAAGTTTTGCGGATAAAATGTCTATTTCTGGACATTCAAAATGGCAGACATGGAGAAGATCCCACTTTTCATGTATGAAAAGTGCAACGTCCCCATAGCCTACATAATGAATATGATGATGGTTAAGTAGGCTATTCATGTGGGTACAATTTGTGAATGAGCAGCATCAATTCTGGAAAGAAACAGCTAAAAACTGGGCAGCCAATTGCCAAGTTTGATCTTTTCATGAATATTTACTAATAACAAACTAATATTTACTATTATGACCAAAGTAGGCATACAGTAAGTTCTACAGCTAAAGGAAATTCAAAATGGCAGACCAAGATCCCCCTTTTCACGTAGGCCTATGAAAAGTGCAATTTTCACAGTCATATTGAGTACTCAGAATTTGATTTTGGTGGTAAATATTTGTTAAAAAAGGTAACAATTGTGAATGGGCAGCATGAATTCTGGAAATGGGTAAATGGTGGACTGCACTCGTATGGGGATCTCTGTCCATGGTGCTGAACCGGCTATTGGACCCGTCACCACTCACCATGCTTCGCCTTCCACAAGATTATCTTTATCGTCTTTTTAATTTAACACTTATTCCTGTCCAGGAACTACGGATGAAAATTAGCCTTGTGACTATGATGTGGTTCAATGGTATATTGTGCACTTTCCCTGTTAATAAACATTAAACAAAACTAAAAATCACAGGCCGCACTGTAGGCTACTGCAGTAACTTTCATATTTTCGAGACTACCGGTAGCCTACGGGAAGATATCAAACACTAACCAATTAGCTGCCTACTTCATGACATAGGCCTACGAGCAAATTTCTTTTAAAAAAAACAAAAAAAAAACCGCGACTTTATTTTTGATAGGTCATTGAGATGTGGACAGGAAGCGAACTGGGATAGGCGGGGAGGGGTCGGTGTCGTGCCAAAAAGCGAGTGCCTGCCAAAACACGAGTGCCCTCATTGAAACCAATGAAATTTTTTGAGGGAAAATTATACTATTTTTTGCAGAATTAATTACATAATTTATGAACTAAAATATGCTTATGAAACAGTACTCGTCCTCCACTTAATATGAGCTATTTGAATGAAACTGTATCATTTGTTATGACAATTCTTAGATTCTTTTATGGAAATAATACCGAAATTGTAACCAGTTCTTTGTAATACTTCCAGAAGGAATGTAGATGCTTTATTGATAGGCTTTCCATCTTAAATTGTGTTGGATTTATCGGCAAAAATGGGTAAAAAACATCTGAAAAATTGGTCATTGGTTTCCATTGGTTTCAATGAGGGCACTCGTGTTTTGGCAGGCACTCGCTTTTTGGCACGACATCGGCACGGGAATCGAACCCGGGTCAGCCGCATGACAGGCGAGTGGCAGAGTGCCCCACCGGTTGTCCACGGCAGGGCCAACGTACGGGCACATTTCACAACACGTTAAGTTTATGCACCATGATGTGCAAAAAGAGCAATTCACCATAAGCGAAAACGCGGTTTTCCCTATACGCAGCACAAATAAATAGGTAACAGCAGCTAACCAGTGCCCTCTAACAAACTTAGTGATGATCAGTAGACTTTTCCAAGGAAAGCATATCTTTAGACGCCACCCGAGAGAGAGAGAGAGAGAGAGAGAGAGAGAGAGAGAGAGAGAGAGAAATGTATACACACCTCTATACCTAGCCTATAGGGCTGCATGTTTCACTGTAGGCTACATGAAAATGAAATAATGATAATAATGGAACAAAACACCAAAGTGACATATACACTGTTTTTCCCCTTTAGAGACAGGCATGTCACAGCAGCACTGACCTCGCCGGGTTGCCCTCCCCGTGGCGTTGGCGAATAGGAGGGGAGCGAGCGAGCGCGTGCGAGCGGCAGCAGGTGGAAGAGGCAACATGATGCACAGATTGCGCCTCGCGCCCCTGCGACTACATCGCTCTCCACAGACAGCAGCTGGCATCGGGGTGCAACGGTCACTTAAAAAAGCAGCAACCCTCTTACTCAGTTGTTTCTCTTAGACGACGGACGACAACTACCATGTTATATTGAGGACTGCGCAACTGTTTCTGCCGTCGTTGCCTGAAAAAATGGCAAATTGTCGAACCCGTTAAAGTGTGAGTGAGGATACTGGACGTGTATCGGGGAACTTGTGCAGGCAGAATATACTGTAGGGGCTTCGTCTGAAGTGTTTTTCCGAGGAGCAGAGAATGCGCGTCCCTCCGTCTCTGGATATCGGAGGGACCTCGGTGTGCTGAACTAACCGGCGACTGCTGCTGGATAAATGACTGATCAAAGTCTCATTGACTTCAGCGGACCGAGCCGAGCCTGCGGCTGAATGGGCAATGAACGTGGCCGGCAAGCACCAACCTGATATTATTGAGCGACCAGCTAGTCTTTTAGTACCAACATGGGTAAGCAAAGCTCCTTCATCTCATTCATCTCAGAGTCAGATCACAGCTTTAATGGCAAAACTCTCGCGTGCTGATGAACAGCGTTGTGCCATTTCAAAAGGTCTGATTTTTTAAAATAGACTGCCAAATTTGAATGCACTGACTGTAACAGAACATGCTTCGTCGTTTCGCGCCTTGGTCTCATGGATGTGGTCGAGTGCTTGCATTATGCTCTTCAGTGTTCATTTTCAGGCGACTTCACTTTTCATAAGCATCTTGTCAGAGCTATGGATAACAAATTCCCGGTTAATGCTGCCTGCTGTCGAATACAAAATACTTCAAAAGAATGTCAGGCTCCCAACATTTGTCAGCGCCTCTCGTATTATATGCTAATAAAAAAACCCTGCTGTCCTAAGTGTTTAGGCTGCGCTAGATCTGAGCACTGCTTACATCAAACACTCAAACTTTTGCTGTTCTGTTGTTTTACTCTTGTGTTTTGTATATATATATTTCAATGGTTAGTGAATTTTGAGTAGGCTATGCTACTAAAGGAGTGCATCCATTCATTCCGAGATTGCACATAGTAGCCTATCAAATGTGTCCAGGATAAATGGGAAACTGTGCAGCTGTTTTTGGTCGTTTCGGTGAATAAAGGCCCTATTTCTTCTTCTTTCCTCCTCCGCCTCCTCCTCCTCCTCCTCTTCTTCTTCTTTCCTCTACGTCTTCTTTCCTCTTCTTCTTCTTCTTCTTCTTCTTCTTCTTCTTCTTCTTCTTCTTCTTCTTCTTCTTCTTCTCTCTCTCTCTCTCTCTCTCTCTCTCTCTCTCTCTCTTGCAAGTGCATACTTGCATGCTCTGTTGCAAGTGAATTAACATGTACATTCAGTAATATAGCAAGCACTGCTGTCTATCATGTACAATTGAATTGCTAAAACCACTGGGATACCAGGTGTATACTTGGTCTATGGCCAAATATATGAAACACAATTATTGTGTATTTTGTGTAACACACAACCGTGTGTGTAAGGGATATGCTGTTGGACGATTTAAATTATATCTCTTGGCTTTACAAGTTTTTTTCTTGAATGGTCCTTTACCACTCGCCATGCCTTCTTTCTTACCCCACATGACATAGAGTTTAAGCCTAATGTTTGCTCTTTTGCTAGCCTATTGTATCATTAAGAAGTGTTTGTAAAAAATATATTCCAGCACAAAAACTGCCCTTCCTTTCAAAACCATTCTTCTTTTTAAGATCATTTTACACCTTTTGACCTATGCCTGAAAGAGAAACGTTGGTAGTTTCAGCATGCAGACAGAAAGTGTGTGGTCTCGTCTTAGCCTTGGACAGTGCCACGGGAGCTGCTTTTAACAGATATTTCAATAAAAAGGAAACTCCTCCACTGAGGTGAATTGGGGAAAAAAAATCTCTCCCTCTTTTCCTGTCACTCTTTACAGAGTTTGATACAAACACAATAACCAGGGTCAGGTGCAGGTGAATTCATGAATTAATTATCCTACCCAGCTTCACAGACTTGTTTTAAATGATGACGGCACCTGGTGTACCGTAGGCCTATCAGTGCTGATGATGCATACGGGAATCCATGCTGCCTGCCACGGCTCCAGTGATTTTTAGTGATGAAAACAAGATGCATAATGCAAGCGAGAGGAGAGGAGAGGAAGAGAAGAGGAAGAGGAATGGAGAGGGAGATGAGAGGAGAGATGAGGAAGAGGAGAGGAGAGGGAGAGGAGAAGAGGAGAGCAGAGGGAGAGGAGAAGAGGAGGGTGAAAGAGAGAGGAGAGGAAAGGAGAGGAATTGGAGAGGAGAGGATGGGAGAGGACAGAGGAGAGGAGTGTTTTGGGCCTATATGCAGTATAAGGAAGATGAGAAGAATGCTTGAGGTGGGCTGCTGTGAATTGGCACACCTGTAACTGAGCTCATCCAGTAGTACACAGGCCAGCCATTTCTAGAAAGCATAGTTGTTAGCCAGTTAGCAACTTGGGTAGTTGCCAATGGGAAATTGTATTTCAAACAACAGAGTAGCTAACATTGTTCAATTCAATTTCAATTTATAAGGGACCATGACACGGAAATATGACATGATTTGTAAAGGAATCTTAGAAATGACATTTGCAATGTAATTAAGTTATATTTTCAGGGGACCTAGTGAAGGTGGGGTCTGTTGTAGGCCTAAAGGTGGCCACCTTCAATAAAGGCCTACTTTATAAAATTTGAAGTGGCCCTCGAATGAATACGAATCCCCACCCCTCTATGTTCTACTGTACCCACGGACTATAGGGCACAGTGGCCTTCTATAGAACTTAACGGTTCCAATGCAGCTGCGATAGGTCTGCGAGAAAACTTCCGTCATAAATTTCCACAAGTGTACCTTAGAACTGAGGACAAGAACTGATAGGCCGCGACACCTGCTTGTTGGGTTTGACTGTCAATCAAGAGAATTCTAAAACAATTCTAACTGTCAATCAACCCCGCTAACTATGGTCATTGGTCATTTGCACAGTTTAATAGCTCTCTGTTTGAAAGGGACAGAAAACTACCTTTTGAATGTAACAGAGCCGACTCGTCTCCCATAGAGATGCATGGGAAATGGCGCTCTACTTCCTTTTCATGCTCAAAAATTGTGTCATGTCCCGCCCCCGGATGTTGCTTCAGTTATGAATCGAACGTGCGGCGTTCCCTATATTTACTATATTTAAGTCAGTGACTGTACCTGATCGAAGATTTCTGTCCCATGTGTTCCAAATGCATGGACTCTTTTCCAGACATTCAGAGACGCTTCACAGACCATATACTGTGACATGTGTTAACAAGGAGCTGTATGGTGGAGAAGTTAGCAAACCCACAACGGGAGCGGCGATGAAATGCCATGCCTTGTTATGTTCTTCCTCATGTACTGGACCTGGCTGAGGAGTTCAGCCTGAATGTATTCTGAATCTTTTGCATGTACGGACTCTTATCGCATCCGATTACATGTTCTTTTCATGTTTTGTGTCATGTGCTGTGCTGTACCTGACTGTGGAGTATGCCACTAATTAGGAACTACTACTGCAGTGAATTGGCAGTGACAAGTGTGGCCTACATTGCATGTGACTTTTCCTCCCTTCCTTCCTTCCTGGACCAGGGATGTCTGGTTGAAGTGTCAGGGCTTTGATCAGAGGCCAGCATCACCTTAGTGTAGTGTAGTGTAGTGTAGTGCAGGGCTTCCCAACCTTTACCAAGGCAAGGCCCACCATAGACTAGTGTATGCCAAGGCCCCCTTTTACATGGCCAAGGCCCCCTTTTACATGGCTCACGCCACTCTAGTTTTCTGTGCATTCACTTTAATAACCATATTCTAGGTCTGTTAGTCAGTTTCCACTGGGATATGTACAATGATCATTTAATGATAAGCTTAATAGTATTTATGTTCAGAGATAAAATCAATTATTATGATACAGTACCTAACTGATGGGAATATGGTTAAGATTATTTTTTTGTTTATTTTGGTGTACATTAGTTATTTAATTTATTGAAATATTAATTTTGTTTTGGCTTTCCAGCCAACCTGGCATGGCCCCCCCTAGCATCTCCTCGCAGCACCCCAGAGTTCTCCGGCCCCCACTTTGAAACCCACTGGAATAGTGTTGTGTCGTGAGCTTATGCTGTACAATGTAGTGCAACACACATTGCAGGGCGGCAAAGGGAATTCACATGCGTCTTCTTGTCTTTCATCCTGTTACCCTTTAAGCTGATGAACCTCACAAAAGATTAAATGTTAAAAAAAGAGCTACTCACAGTGTTAGCTTATGTTAGTCTTCCTGTTTTCCCGCCCTCCTTATATATATATATAATTTTATATTTCTTCCTATACCTTTTTTGAAAGATCTTTTTTAGTCTTTTTAGGACTTAATTTGTGACAGGAAAAGATTGGGGAGAGAGAGACGGCGAAGGATCGGCAAATGACCTAGGCCAGAATCAAACCCAGAGACCTACCATTAGAGCCATACATAGTCATATCTAAAGATGAAAATAGGGCTGCTTGATTATGAGAACAATCAATATCACAATTATTTCAGTCAATATTGATACCACGATATTTTTAGACAATGTTTCTTTTAAAGGGACACTGTGTGAGATTTTTAGTTGTTTATTTCCAGAATTCATGTTGCCCATTCACTAATGTTACCTTTTTCATGAATACTTACCACCAGCATCAAATTCTAAGTATTCATTATGACTGGAAAAATTGCAGTTTTAATACATGAAAAGGGGGATCTTCTCCATGGTCCGCCATTTTGAATTTCCCAAAAAAGCAATTTTTAGTTGCAAAAATTACTGTACTTGGACCATACTAGAAAATATTTGTTTATTACTTAGTAAACGTTCATGTAAAGATCAAATTTGGCAAAAGGCAGCCCAATTTCAATGAGCAGCTTAGTTGCAGTACCTTTTTTGACCATTTCCTGCACAGTGTCCCTTTAAAGACAAATTAATTGTGCTAAACAATTCACAATCTTTTCTGCCTTTAGCAGTTGGAGTGGAGGGCCATAGAGAAACACACAGTGGTGTTCTGCAGGAGTGTTGGGTAGGAAGTCTGCTTTGTGCTCGCAATGGCTCAAGTAGAGGGAAATGCATTGCACTTAGCGTAACCTACATTTTGGCAGTGTAGACAAATGACAAAAATATTGTTTCAAATCGATATTATGAAATTTGATATTGTTTGACTGCAATATTGATATCACGATATTAATACGATATATTGCACAGATAAAAAGCAACGGGGGGAAGCTGTAGCCAGAAGCTACCATGTATATTTACATTCAAATGGATATAACTGCACTCTTAACAAATGGGGCACTTGTGCACTTCAAGCACTATGTTTCTGTGCTTAATCAATATGCCATGATATGCACTGAAACATATAATAGTGCCTGAAGTGCACATGTGCACCATCAAAGACACAGCAGTAGTTTCAACAACGACTTCCTTTACCTGGTAGGTAGCAGAGTCAGAGTCAATCAAATATGCTCGTATTAATATGAATTCTCGTATAATATTACCATCCAAAGGGCCTCCATTTAGCAATCAAATTGTCATTGGAGCGTGCATGCCATCAGGTTAATAGCACTTCATTGAAGTGGCATCCTCTATCTAAAATATCAAACGTGACATTGAGGCGTGTGTAGCTATAAAATCATTACCCAGCGTTTTACTGTGGAACAACATTCAGGGTGACAGATCCCATTTTTTAAACCTGTCCGCGGAGGTAATCAGGACAGTGTCAATGCCAAGCTCACTCCGCTCTGTTCATCTTGTCTTCATCATTCATTCGGCTTCTGTCATTCACATTCAGGTCCAAATGGAAGTGTCACGACGACTGGACCATATTAATCTATCAACTGTAGTATTGGTTGTGACAATAACTTGACCTGACAGCTCACATGCGACGGTCGTCAGGGCTGGTGTGTTCGGGATATACACTATAAGGGAAATGTTCTGTCAGCGAAGAATACAATCGATAGCCTGGTTGTCATGACAAACCAAGGATCCCATACACATAGAGTTAGTCGCAGGCTCAATAGACGTGTATCAAGTACTTCTGTACAGAGTTACAGCCTAATAAAAAAATGACTTTTATGACATTATTAGTACCATTTTCATTTTGCTGGATTTCTTCAATCCAAGGAACGGCAGACAAAAGTCAGGTTTGCTGGTCAGACTTGAAGACGAATCGAACACCACAACAAGATTCATCACATGCAGCATGTGGCCATCTTCAGTCGACAACAATAACAACACCATATATTATATATCGTAATAATAGTCCTAAATTAGATTAGTCTGGAGACAATTGTAACACACTGTAGCCTAATTTCTTAACATCAGAACTAGGCCTACTTGACGACAAGTCTCACAGCAGGCTTCATCACAGGCAGCATGGGCCCATCTTCAGTCAGATTCCCACCACTTTTCACTTTTATTTTTACTTGTATTTAACCACAGAGTGTTACTCAGTCGTTGTTCAGCCCATTTCACTCCAGGCCTATTTACAAGCCTTAGGTGGACAATATCAAAGACAGCTCCTTATTGTACATTGTATGTATTTCACCACCACATTAACTGGAAGAGCTATTGAAAACTGGCAATAATGAAAGTAACCAGTCAGCATCAAGCGCTTGCATTCAATAATGAGCTTGCCAGTTAAGCCTGCAAGTACCCAAATAGGTGCAAAACCGTACGTTTAAAATCCCCCATCCTAATTCAGCTTTTTGAGAGGGGTATTAAAGAAGCTTCAGTGGTATTAATGTTCAAAAATGAAACGAATGAGTGTATTAAATCTAACATCACACAACAAGGATCAAAACCATTCTGTGTATCTTTTCAGTTGCATTTTTTTCTGTCTACAGCTGATTTTTATTTTATTTTTTTTTGGGGGGGGGGGATTTAATGTGCCTTTAATGTTTGCTTGAAAAGCAAAGGCTAAGGCCATACAGAAATGTTGTTGTTAAAGCCACGAAGCAAAACAGTGCAACATATATAGTACAATACAATACAACATGTACTTACATAGTGCAGTATCTCAACTATGAAGTTGACTCAAAGCGCTTATGAGATAGCCTGGGAACTCCCATACTGCCTTTAGTTCTACACGATCATTCCGATCTGAAAGACAGTATGGAAGCTATGATCAAAAACCAGATCATGGTCCCTGTCTTTGTCCAATCAGAGAGCGGGACAGGTGTGTCATAATGGTCAAGTATTCCAAACTTTACAGTGTCTCTGTCCAATCAGAGAGCAGGGCAGGGTGTATAGTTAGGGATAATTGACGACATGGTGTGCGTATAACAGGAAAAATAATGCACATCTAGATGGTGATGCCGCCACAACGCGAAGCAGAGTGGCCGTTACACCTCTGTGTGCTTTATTTTTCCTGTTAAACGCACACTGTGAAGTCAATTATCTCGCTTATACCATATGTACCGTTTGTGAGAACAAGATAGCGAGTGAAAACCGCAAAACATTCTGTTGAAACTGTCTTTCGTTTACACGGCAACTGCAACCATTGGGGTCTGAAAAATTCTGAAGACTGACTCCTTCCAGAGTCGGGAGTTGTGAAAATGACCCGGGTTGTGCTTTATGTCGCACTCCTTCAGATCTTTCACATTTTTAGATTTGCCGTGTAAATGAAAGCCACTTGCGGTAAAAATGTTTCCATATCAAGGTAAATTAACTTCCACTTCTCATTAGACATCTTATTACACACTTGATGACCTTTTTCATCTTAACAAACAAAAAAACCCAAACAATTTTCGGTGTGGATGCTTGCTTCACCAGCAGCAATTACTGGTAAGTTTTTGCTCTTTTCATAGCTGTCTTTATTGTTACAGTTTATTAGCCAAAGGAGCAACAGTAATTTCACCTACATCCTTTGGTAATATATATAGAAAGGATTTTGCTCCTCCTGCCTATTAGTTTTACGTGTTTAAGCTAGCTGACCCAGCATCAAGCCCCACTGGCTCCATCTGCACTCAGTCTGTGCTCATATCCCAAATTAAATTCTCCTGTCATTAAAACAGCATTTTGTCAATTTGCAGAGAGGCTCAGTCAACAATCATAAATCTAATCCAAAACACATTTGTGAGATTCAGCAAATTGCCTCCTGGCTCTGAAAAAAAAGAAAAACAAACAAATTCTTACATGTGTAATGAGAAAGAAACAATTATAGGAGGCAGAGAAGTAGGGAGTAGAAGGCCTCATATCAACTCTGGCAGTACTCTCAACACAGGGGATTTCACTAACTTGCTTAAGCAGCCGTTGCTCAATGGTTAGGGGATTTGCTCTTAAGATCAAATGGTCACAGGTTCAAGTCCCACCCTTAACAACCCCCTCATCCATGACTGACATGCCCTTGAGCAAGGCACCTAACCCCACATTGCTCCAGGGTCTGTAACCAATAACCTGTACCAGTAACAACTGTATGTTGCTTTGGGAAAAAAATGTCAACTACAGGTAAGTGTAATGTGTAATGATCATATGAGCCACCTGAATACAGCCTGGAATACATTTGTGGGAGGGCAGACATTTGCATAATCTGTACTGTGTGTTGTGCCTGGTTTGAAGTATACCTCTCGTATGAGTCCGGCCTGGGTCATTTCCTATCCCTGTCCTATCTCTCTCCCACTCTCTTCCCATCATACTCTCCACTGTCTCGACTATCAAAAAGAAAAAAGTGTTTTCCTCTTACTTGTCAACAAAGTTCAAATAATAGGCTATATTTATTTCTGATTCTGATTGGCAATATGTGCAGAAGAGAATGCTAGGGAAGGTCTAGAGGAAACAGTGTAGGCCAGGGGTTATTCAAAATTACTCACTGAAAAGATTGACCAGCTTGCGTAGTATGTGTTTGCCTGTTCACGGGCAGCATAAAAATAATAAAGTTTTCACCAATGTTTTGGCCTCTTTGCCTCCCACATAGCCACATTTGTCTTACCAATTAAAGATGTACCACAGGCATTAACCTCGGGTGGCCTGGTTATCAAAGAAAAACAGCTCCATAATTGTAATATGACTGGAAAGCTGAAATGCCTTGCGGAGTGAAAGTTTGTAAACTCTCCCTAGGGTGTCCCTGTAGTTGCTATGGTCACCACAGTCCTTCAGTTCATGCAATTTTGAAGGCTATGCACTCTCCTGGGGACGGGGTGGTGGTGGTGGTGGCGGTGGTGGTGTGTGTGTGTGTGTGTGTGTGTGTGTGTGTGTGTGTGTGTGTGTGTGTGTGTGTGTGTGTGTGTGTGTGTGTGTGTGTGTGTGTGTGTGTGTGTGTGTGTGTAGGGCTTGGGTAGCACAGTTTGCTGTCAGAAGATCACTCTCCCATTTTGAACCAAATTATATAGACTGGACTGGCGTAAGTACACTATCACTGTATCTCTGTGGCGGGGAATGTAAACACAGTTTGTTTTTAACCCCTTAGCGCAGATATATGTCTTAATTTGTTACTTAAGGCTCTTGGTAATGTCATAATGTTGTTATGATGTAGTTGAGTATTTTCAGTAAGGAGTGAATAGACCCATCGACGGGCCCATCTGCAGAGGCTTATTCTAATGTTTTATCCACTTTTGTTATTCTATAAAGCGCAGAAAACATTGGTGGTGGTTGTTTAAATTGATTCAATTTATTCAAAGTTATACATTTTCATTTTCTCTGTGTGCTACTGTTGACCAAAAGCAGTCTCTATTGTGTTGGGAACTATAAAAGCAGAGAAGTCAGTGGCAGTACCCAGTTTGGTGCTGGTTTGACACAAGTTGTGGAGCAATAGTGGAGTAGGATATTCAACAAAAAGGGAGGGGAAAATCCTTGGTCAAGGCACTTCAAATGATTTAAAAGTCCAAAATCAAATTAAGTGCCTGGACCAAGGATTTTTCATCCCTCTTTGTTGAACATTGCACCCTCCAAGAGCACCAGTTGTTTTTTGAGGAATACTAACAGCGCTCTACCTATAGTCTTGTTCGAGTAGAGTAGAGTAGTTAAGTAGAGTAACTTTGTTGATTCTCAAGAAAACAGTACTCCTACATCTGATATATTATTACATTTATACTCAGGGGTTCTTAGAAGTTTATGTAGTCCAGTGTCGAACAAAACTTCACCCTCTGTAAAGATAAACTTCAACAAAAACGGAAGCCTTTACAGCCCATGTTTGACCAGATGGACAAAAGCGGCAATTTCCCTCTGATCTTTCCACAACAAAAGACTTCCCGTCGTTTGTATTCATGGTAGCGTGCTGGCATCGGGAGCCATCAGACGCTCCAACTACGCGGTCCGATGTCAGTTTAACTAATTACCATATCCTGAATTCCCTTTGCATCTCTGTGGCTCACCCAAGGACAGATAACTGCACAGGCCTACAGGCCCCAGTCCCAGGGGCCCAAGCCTCTATATTTCCATTCTCATATTGCGTTAAAATCACACTTTTAACAACTGTATCCCAACAGCATAGACTCCGATATCTGGCCTAAAACCCTGAATCATTATGTACACTAGCAGCACCCACTGAGGGGCCCTTTCTTGTTGTCTGTCCCAAGGGCCCATGGAATCATAATCTGTCCCTGGTCTGTCTGGCTGAGTTTCAGAACCATGCTGCACTATGTTGCCAGCCACAGAGTTTGACCATGGAAGAAATTGTTTTAGTTTTTAAAAAGTATTCAAAGTTGAGCTTTGCCTTGGGTTAAGGCTTGTTTCTTTGGCATTGTAAATGTGGAAAGGCATTATAGACGTGTAGTTGATGATAGTTCTTGATAATTGTGTGCTTAAAGCATTAAAGTATCAGTGTACCTGTAAGTATAGTGTTTTGTCTATGAGCAATTTGTCTTTGTTTTAATTATGAACAAACGTGCAGATCTCAGTCTTAGAAAGTAAAAACAGTCATACTGTATACTTAGTTCTCATACCTGCTCTGCAGACAGTACAGACGATATAGGCCTACAGTAACTAACTGGGTTTTCTGCTTGTCTCATGATTAGTAGTAATACAGATGAGATTCTTCCAAAAACTTAAACAGCACAGGCTATCTAATAGCATCTAGTCTGACCTGTTTCCCTCCCTCCTTTCCTCTTTATTTTCTTTCCTTTTTTCATGCTGCTAGCTATGTTATGTATTGCATAGCAATCTCGCATGCTTTTTCTAATGTCACGGCCCCAGATTAATCATATGCTTGGACAGATGCGGGACTTAAGGGCTCAATTAGGGTCAGGCCGGCGTAATTCAACCCCCCCCCCATATTTCCTCTCGGCTGGCAACATTTCAGCAGGGCATTTTCAGCAGCCTACTCTCTAAATGTGATAGTACAGTACAAGGACGGCTGCAAAAAAGTTATCTGTCTGGTATTATTGCATTTTCTGCAGAAAGATATGGAATTTGCAGATACACAGGAGGGGAATATTAGTTATCGCACAGTACACAGTGACTGACTCAGTGGATGATGGACTGATAGTGCGGCCAAACATACAGTATTATCTCTAAAACAAGCTAAACAAGGTGCTATTACAGAGCATACTGTATGAAGTTTTCCCATCCTATTAGATTGGCTTTGTTTGACTCTATAAACTCGAATAGTCCTACTTCCGCAACACAACTTTAAGACTTTGGCCCATCCATATTGCTAGGCAACCGACCAGCTGATTGCATACTGGCTGTGTAAAACTATTTCGGTGCAGTAGGCTAGCCTACAACTTTAGGGCGTATATATTTTTTATTCTTTTATATTAGGTCTTTATTCATTATAAAATATAATTCAGTACGACAGGTCAGTCTCCGTGAGTATATGTGTATGATAAATTATTTAAATAGCCAACTTTAATGTTGAAATGATTATTCATTTACAAAATTGTGAATCATAAATGAATAAGAAAGATACAAGATTGCTGCCTGACAGTGAGGTAGCTGCCACACTTTGGCTCAGAATTGACAGCAGATTTTTTTTCACTCCCTTTGGTTTGGATGGCCCTACATTTATTTTTGGCTTGGTACTTGAAATGGTGTGGCAAATGGGAAAAAAAATTCCTCATTAAATACCACTACGGTGTCGATTGGTGAGACAAGCGGCCTAACTCTGTTGTTAATGTAGGCCTACTGTAGTTCTCCAATAAACATTGTATATGAAGCGAGAAAGGGACATGATCTACCATATTGTATGTGAAGATATCACACTGTACCAAGGCAGTATGTTGGCAGTTATAATTACCGTATGTTCTCAAAGTTGTTAATCCTAAATGTATTGAAAACCTACAATAAGCTGTTGACACCTGCTAATTGAACCTTGAAATTGGATCACTTAATTACCTCACATGTATTAGCTGGGGAAAAAAACAATACAGATTGCAATACTTACATGTATCAGCACATTGCAGAGAGAAACTGATACAAAAGTCTAAGGCTGTGGTGGTTTTCATAAAAAGTAGGTCATATAGGTATACCAAAGAACATGTGAGTTTTGTGGAATATGACAAATGGAAGGAAAAAAAACGCCAATACAGAGTGTCCTTTTACTTGTTTTCAGTTACATGTTGTCTATACGCACGCAGGCACGCACGCACGCACGCACTCATGCACACACACACACACACACTGTGCAATGTGCAAGCATCTGTCTGTTGCTTGTATACATCAAGCTAAACCATGTCTAAATCAACTAAATACAATTGCGTATGTATATGGGGCAGCCGTGGTAAAGAGATAGAGCTTTAGATCAGAGGATTGCAGGTTTGAATGCCACCCTTCCACTCCCTACCACACTCCTTGTCTGAGGTGCCCTGAGCAAGACACCTAACCACTGCTCCAGGAACCAATGTAACCAATACCCTGTACAAAAAAAAATAATTGTAAATAATTTTCAATTAAAAAAAAAAATGTGTCAGCAAAGTGTAATGTAATATTTATCTGCAGAGAGGGTCTTGTGTTTTGCGAGCAGGTCTTCTGGGCGTGTTGTATAGCTTTGTATTCTTCCTCGCCCACATTACGCTATTTGAAGACCCACCCCTATCCTGTCTTCAGCCTAATTGGCTGTAACCCTAATGTTTTTCCTGTCAGCATATGGGGATGGGAAAAACTGCACTCACTGTTGGGTTCTGCAGTTCATATTCTTTCATGTTGTCTGCAGTGAAATGTGAAAAAGGTGACATCTAATTTACCAAAAAAAAACAAATAGACAAAAGAAGAATAAATCCTATGAACAAAATTCATGTGCTCATGTCCTCTGTTGGAAGTTACCTGCACTCTGCGCGATTACACAACAGCTTATGCAATACACAAGTGATCAAATGTTTTAAATGGTAACACAGCTGGAACAAAAGGATTTTTTCACACAAAGCAGAGCAGTCGATGAAGAATTACAAAGGGCTCGATGGGGCTCGTTTGGTCATTACATTACATTACTGCAGGTGCAAACAAACTGATGTGTATTGCTGAAAAGGCTGTTGAGAACCTGTAGTGCATCACTACATAAAAACTCTCATCAAGCCTATTTTTCCAGTTTCAAGTAAAAACATATAGTCAATCTTTTTTTATGTTTCTTTTGGGGTTTTTCAACTTTATTTAGACAGGACAGTGACGAGTGGGACAGGAAATGAGTGGGAGAGAGAGACGGGTGAGGATCGGGAAATGACCCGGGTCGGGAATCGAACCCAGGTTGGCCATGTAGCAGTCCAGACTAAAGGGCCGTACACACACATCGCTGCTATTTACTAGCTTCTCGCTTGCTCGCCTACTCGCCACTCTTTCGTGGAAAGTTTGCTGAAAGTGCCCGCGGCTTTAACTGCCAATGAACAGGCGAGAAGTACCAAACTCTGCATTCCAATTGGTTACTCGCTTACTCACGTCGCTCGAAGATAAAATATTTGCAACTCGGGATCCGCCCACATCGAATCGCTTGTACAGTACTCACCTGCGAGTCTCGCTGGAACACATTGACATTCTATTGACTTCATTCGCTGAGCGAGTAACTAGAAGCGACGTGTGTGTACGGCCCTTAAGCCACAGCTGGGCCACATCTGGTCAATCTTAATTTAAGTGAAAGTCATTTAATAACCAATAATTATTTCTATTCTCCCAGGACTTTTTATTTTTATTTGAATACTTTGTATGTTTTGTTTGTTTTTTAGTCTTGTCCTTGTATAATGTCATAATTGTCTGTATGTTCAAGTGTTCCCAAAACGCAACACAAATTCCCCCTGGGGCAATAAAAGGTATATTCATAACAAGAACTTTCAAACTAGAATTTAGAACTAGAATTTAGACTATTTAGACTTGCTTTAAGATATCCGTCGGGCAAGTTATTTTTAGATGCGTCCCAGCATCTCTATAAGAGGGTCTGTCTGTCCGTCCGTCCGTCGTCCGTCCGTCCGTCTGAAACGCATTCCTTCAATTGTCCCTTCCTGTGTCCACAAGGCGGCAGAGTTGGCATTTTAGCCTGGAGCAAATGCGTGCCAAAACGTATATGATATGTTACCAAACCGGCAAGGCTAAGCTGATTGCATTGTGAGACAACTGAGGGGGGCATTGCATTTTCGGCATTGTTTTGCGTTTGGACAGTGGGAGGCAACTTCGTTCCGTCTCCACGGCACGCCAACATCACTTTGAGTGTCACTTAATGTTCACGGTCTATACCGCCTTGTGATACACTCGGCTCATGAGGATGTCAAACGTGAAGGGGACTTAATCATGTTGTGTATGATAGTGTCGTGTTGTGCTCAGCTATTTTGGTTCGTCAGAAACTCGCGGAAATGAACGATTTAGAAGTCGGCAGGTGGCAGCGTAATTAGTTAACAGGCGACCAGCAACGCATACAGCTCTTCCTCTAAACGTGGACCTGTCCTGTAATCTTTGGTTAGCTTTTTTCCTTTCA
>NC_085875.1:51861175-51878675 GCF_034702125.1 Engraulis encrasicolus
ACCATACTAGAACATATTTGTTTATTACTTAGTAAACTTTCATGTAAATATCAAATTTGGCGATAGCCAACCCAGTTTCAATGAGCAGCATAGTTGCAGTACCTTTTTTGACCATTTCCTGCACAGTGTCCCTTTAGACATACATACTGTAGGTTCCCCACCTCTGCATTACAGTAAGCCTGAGCATGGTAAGGACAATGACATTCAAATCTCTTGCCTTCTCTACAAACTTCATTTAAAACAAAATCCTTCACTTTTGCCAGAGTTTTTAGACTCATTTTCAGAGGGAAGTGTGAGTAAATGAAAGGCAGTAACAAAGGGAAAGCTCTTTGTTTAAAAAAAAAAAAAAACCTGTCTAGGTATTAACAATGCCAGAGAGAGATAGAGAGAGAGAGAGAGAGAGAGCTCTTAACATCTTCCACCTTTTGACCTTTACATTTATTCCGTGGGTTTATGGCATGAAATTAAGCAGCAGTGTAATTCTGCAGACTGTCTTGAGTCTTCAGTTGGGATGGCACAATACCCACTGAAAACCGTACCAACCGTACCGTACCACACGCATCCTGAACCGTGACATGCAAACCGCAGTCCGTGGTTCCCCCCAAAAACATCTATCATTTGAGACCATAGAGGATGACTCAATTAAATTCACACTATTTTCATGAGCCTATAACGGACAAAAGTAGGAAAGGTCCTCTCAGACATATGCAAAAAATTAGATTCAACTTGCAAATGATTACCTTATAATTATAATTATATAAATAAGTATAATGTTCCCGGTGCACCGTGCCACATGAATTAAAAAAAAACTAGAACCGTAAAGAACCTAAAACCACGACCTTGATACCGTAGACCGAATCGTGAATTTTGTGAACCGTGCCACCCCTAGTCTTCAGGTATTAGAAGCAGGATATTTGCAGAATATTACTAAAAAGAAATTTAATTACAGAATAGAGATGATGGGGGGCTGGTGTGAGCGAGAAAGTGAGAGAGAAAGCGTTTAACATATGCCTCCTTTTGACCTTTTGATTTATTCCCTGGGTTTATGCATGACATAAAGCAGCACTGCAACTCCTGACTTTAGTAGCTATTTTTCAGTATTCCGGAATTAGAAGAAGAATATTCTGAATAGAAGTAAAAGAGAAGAGATAAAGCTTAACATTTGCTTCCTCAAGACCTTCCGGTCTATTCCAAGAGTCAATGCCATGAAATAAAGCTGCATTATGAGTGTGCTGACATTTTTCTCCTCCGTACTGCATTAAATAAAGACCTCGTGGGGCAAGGGATAAAACGCCTGGCCTTAATCACAGGTGTGGTGGTGTCTGAGAACAATACTCAAGCGCAGGGTATAAAACTCAGGCTTACTGCTAATGATGATGATGACGATAACGAGGTAGGGAAATAAGAAAGAGAAAGCTAATTGGCTCCTGACATTAATGTGTTGCCTCTGTGTATGCAGCTATTTCAGGTCTTGGCGAGTGCTAAGCAGAATAGTGTACAGTATGCATGCAATCGTCTGATCCTGCACTATGTACGTCACTGAAGAAAAAAAAAAGACTCATGTGCCATCCTTAGACCTTTGGGGCCAGTAGGCCAAATGTGGAAGGTCAAGTGTGGAAGAAAAGTGCCTTAATTGTGAGCTATTACACATCTTTTTTTTTTACACAGCAACTCAATCGTAGTGGGATTTAGACTGCAAGGGCCTGTTGTCTTTCAACCATATGCTTAAAGTGCTGCTGGGGTCGCGGATAATAAGGGGTGGTCTTCGTCAGAGGTTGGGCATGAAACGTACGCTCACTGCTAATGTCGATGATGATGCTAATGAGGTTGAGCAGGAAAGGAAAAGATAATTGGGTGCTCACATGCATGCGTGTGGTGCCTCCCTCTGTACTGTAGTTATTCTGAGTCACAATTCCAGAAGCCGCATATTGAGTGTTCTATTCTCGTGTCATTAAATCACCTGTCAAGTCACGTCACGTCATTAGCACACTTCAAAACAACGAGGCGGCTCGACCCAGAGTGCTTCACAGCAAAGGATAATACAGGAAGCAAGTACTGGGCATGTGTTCAAGTGCATGAATAGACAATATGAAAAATAAAATGAAGTGAAATGCAAAAATAGACTAAAAGGAATACAATTCTGGAGGCAAAGGAAATGAGACAAATCTTTACATCTCACAGTCTTTTCGTTCTTACGGTTTGCTGCATAACTACAGTATGTCACAGGAGTGAGTACACCCCTCACATTTTTTCGAGTTTTTTAGGTAAGCTATATCTTTTAATAGGACAGCATTAAAGAAGTTGCACTTTGACACAATGGTTAGTAACATGTTCATCACATATAAAACGGCGTCAACTTGTTCACTAAAAAAAAACTAAATACAGCCATTAATGTGAACATGTAGCCTACCCACAAAAGTGAGTACACCCCAGGTTAAAATGCTGTACAGAGTACCTGAGAAGGGGCCGTGTTGGCTCAAAACATCCAGAAATTAAAAGGGAGGTCATTGGTTTTGCTTTTACATTTTTGTCTGCACATGGCTAAAATAGATGTGTGTGAGATTTGAGTGATGCCCTATGACAGTTGCTGAAGCGGTTATATAGTAGGTTACTAATCATTGTGTCAAAGTGAAATTTCTTTAATGCTGTCCTATAAAAAGATATACTTACAAATCTGCATGTGACATGTGAAGAGTGCTCAATTCTGTGACATACTGTATGTCAAAACAACATTACTAACATTACACAGGTCATAGGTGACATGACCATTACCAGTTTGGGAACGCCAAGCTTACGTAGGGTACATGTTCTGCATTGAAGAGTTGATCAAACAATCCAAAGTGGTGTAGGTCTTGACATGAACAGACTGCATTATCTCAATTTTGATAAAAAAAGGTAATAATTTGTTTTGATACTGGCTTTTGAGACTGAGGAACTGAGGAAAGTTGTTTTGAAAAACACAGAGACCTGGAGGCACAGTGAGAGGTATTATTATGAAAAACAACAACTTTTTAGTGCCTGGAATGTTTATTTCAAAAGCTAATATCCAGCCGCCAAGTGATTTGTTTTGTGGTTTCTCTCTGAATGCCCGCAGACCATTCAGAGTTTGGGTTCAGATTTCTCCGTCAGACCACATTGTTCTTTCTAAGCATTAGAAGATGGTGCTTATAATAGCCTACTGCACTTACTGTCGAATTGCCCTTCGTGTTGCGTGGGGCAGCTGTGGCCTAGTGGTTAAGAGATGTGCTTTAGATCAGAGGGTTGCAGGTCTGAATCCCACCCTTCGACACTCCCTGTCTCACTCCATGGCTGAGGTGGCCTTGAGCAAGGCATTTAACCACACACTGCTCCAGGGACTGTAACCAATACCCTGTGCTTGAAATAACTGTAAGTCGCTTTGGATGAAAAGCTTCGGTTAAGTGTAATGTACAGTAATGTGTTACAACACAATCCTAAGCCAAACACCTAAGCCAAACCATCTTCCCAACATGCCTATGTGCTAATAATCATCAACTAGCCTGGGAAATCCCATGCTGCTTTGCACAATCGTTCCGATCTGAAAGACAACATGACATCTGCCCCAAGCAAGGGAGCCTGCATGAGGGAGCCAATCAGAGAGCGGGGAGGGGTGGAAAGGCATACTACTTGACAATCGGAAGCTTGCAGATTGAATAGATACAACCAGGGCTCTAAATTAACTTTTTCCACCACCAGCCAATTTGGCTAGTAGACATTTTTTCTTACTAGCCAAATGGAAGGTCAACTAGCCATTTTTTTTTTATCTCACCAAAATAAACCATGCGTTAATTATGTTGCTTTTAATTATTCCATTAAACTACAGTATATCCTCAACACAGATAAACAATATAAACATTATACTCAACATATTTCACTGTTCAGTTTATTCTATAATTATTTAGTAATTATTTTTATTACCTGCATTTTCATTATTTTTTATTCAATTTCCTCTGAAAACAGTGAATTGCATCACACATGCCTCTCACATACCAGACCTACGCTGGACCATACACAGACAGCCAAACACTAGCCTATTACACCATCACTCAAACCTCACATGCAGTATAGGCCTACACCTCACACAAAAACAGCATGCCTTCAACACACATGTTGCACACATACCAGACATACACTAGGCAAACACACACAACCAAACACTACAAAACCTCATATCCCCCACATAGTATCACTTAAACTTCACACACTAGGCCAAATGCCATGGACAATGCACAGAAGAGAGGGGTGGGGAGGAGAAGAGGAGGACACACACACACACACACACACACACACACACACACACACACACAGCCAACTCAGTGCGATGTGTATGATGTCTGCATTGTGTGTTTCCTTATGCTGCTGCTGCTGCTGCTTCACACCTTTAGGTTCCTGCAGGATTAATACTTGCTTCACTCTAATATCATGCGCTTGGAATGACAATAATTAGGCGACGCTATGTCTAAACTAGTAGACATCCAATAACATCACGGAGACCACCAGCTTACTTTGCTACTTTCATAGCGTCGCTAGTTTTTTGTTACCGTTTTTTTCACTTAGGCCTACTCGATCATCCATGTCAAACTCGTGCATGGTCTTTCCGATGGCGTGGGCATTATTAGAAAACGACAACTCCATCGTAGGTACGGTAGTTGCGAGGACCTCGCAAATATCAGACGACTTCTGACAGCAGAGGGGCTACACGGTTTTGACAGACAGCTGTCATGCTCCTCCACTCATGCCGTTTTCGCTCCACCACCACCACTCCATTTCAGCGTCACTACAGTTGCAAGTTGCATTCGCCGACACATAACCTTTCTCTAACCACTGCCACATTCTTTTTCACCCGTCCAAAACCTACAAACCCGAAGTAATCCGCGCTAGTGCGCTCATTGAAAATATTTGATCAATAGTAGTTCCAGCGCGGGCATCTAACACGCAGCCAATGAATGTGAAGCTGCGTTATTGTGATTAACGGCCAGCCAATGGGTGTGGGCTACATCATGACGGTAGGCCTAATGTTCATGGGTAATGTAGGCGCCGTTTTACGTTCATCAGACGGCAGTCAGCCACAAATCTGTGCTGGTTTTGACGTTCGGGCGTTGACGTTCGGGCGCGCGCTAGAGTCTACCGGCCAATTTGGCTAGTGGATGATTTTTTCTACTAGCCAAAATTGATTTTCACCCGCATTTGGCGTGTTGGCGTGCGTTAATTTAGAGCCCTGGATACAACTAACAAGACTATGGGATACATGTATGCCAAGTGATAGATTTGTAAAGCCCAATAAATAGCCATACACAAAATATTTTGAGAAATGTAGGTAGCCTCACAAGTGGGATAGTCTGCTGTTAACCAGGCAATTCACCAACAGCTGACATAGAAATGTGAAATGCAATAAAACTGTACATGATTGGCCATTGCATAGCATCCTATAAGATCACACTGTAGCGTTAAACAAGACCACAAAGCTTCCAAACCCATGGGACTTTAAAGGTTTGATGTACAGAGTGTTTGCAATTTGTTCTTTGCTCAATGATATATCTGTACCTTGACGTGTTCTTTTATTAATTGTGTTGTCCTTCATGGGGTATGAATATATTTGGTACTGTGGCTTCTTTTTATGTTACATGCTTTAAGGGTTGTCCCATATTTCTGGCTCAACCTGTGCCTTCTTTCATACAGTTTGCCTTGATGTGAAACATGCCTCGCTCGTCTTTAGTAAGCAAGTAATGTGCATGGCGTGTGTGTGTGTAAGATCTCTTCACTCAATCTCTTGTGTACACACATCATTTGATCTATCAGTTCATCTGCATGCCGTGTGTTCACTTTGAAACACACAGCAGTGTGTTATGTGCTGTACATCAGGCGGAGGTTCATGTGCATTGACTTCAGTTAGTTTGTCTTGTATGAGTGGCGGAACATTGCACACCGCACTCCAGGGGAAAACACTGAAAAGCCCCCCCAATACAGCCTGTCAAAGTCAAAATAGGACCCCCACCATCAATATGGGAGGGCCCTGGGCCCCGGGGCACACGCCCTGCATGCCCTCCCCTATAGCTCTGCCCCTGCTTGTATGTTGTCACCTAGTCGCGCTCAGACATCAATCATCTTGCGGTAGCATCAGCCTAGGTGCCCTCAAACCAGGGAAATGCTGTCATGAAAGTATAATTCCTGTTTCATCATTAACAAGTGTTTCTTAGTGTGTGCTTTGTTCTTGTAGTGGTGGTTGTCATTCTGGTCAGGGAGTACAAGAGGATGGAGAGAGAGAGAGAGAGAGAGAGAGAGAGAGAGAGAGAGAGAGAGAGAGAGAGAGAGAGAGAGAGAGAGAGAGGAGAAGCGAACAGCATTGAAGCCAGTCACCATTTAATTTCATCCCATGTCTACCTGCGGCGTTTTGAATTTTGTCCTGTTTCATTGGCATTCTCTTTTTAAAGCCTCTGAAGTTGTGTTTTGGCATTTGCATTTCATTGACCCCTCTGAGACACCATAGTCAAAGGAAAGTGGCTTTGTCGAACAACGTTGACATCTTCTAAGATCTTCAGTTTCAGTGCAGAAAGGTCGTGCCGTAGTTAAAGGTAAAACTGGAAGCTGTGAACATCACCCTGGCATAATGTGGTTACATTATAGATGTGTGAGGGCAAGGTGTTGTCCTAGCGTGGCCTCCTTCAACCTTTTGGGTTAGTAGGCCACCTTCTTCAGAGTCAAGTGTGAGTAACTTGCTGCACTTACTGATCCTCTTCGTCACGGCTGGGACACAAGTGCCACAATCATACACTGTCACTAGGGCTGTAACGATATTGTATTGAACCGAGAAATCGTGATACACAGAGTCACGATACTGTATCGTGATACAAAGAGGCAGTATCGTGATACGCCCTTTTAACGTTTTGATACCCATCTGCCCAGAAAACAACCACATGATATGAAGTGATAGTGCTTCCAAGCATCATCATTATTATATAGAAACATTTTAAAAGTAGTTGTAGCCTCTTGTAACCTATTCTATCTTTGAACTATCATAGTTTTTATTCATAAAGATTAGAATGTTTGTTGGCAAATGTAAAATCGAGGGCCGTATCGAACCGTAGGTCATGAATCGTGATACAAACCGAATCGTGAGTTGAGTGAATCGTTACAGCCCTAACTGTCACTAAACCCTGTCTTGTGCCTTCACCTGTGCTTCATCCCAGGACAGCCCATCCCCTTCAGCTCTGTCATCATGGTTCTTCGCCAGGTGTTCATTGGCCTTCCCCTGTTTCTTTTCCCCATCAGGGTCCATCTCAAGGCAACTTTTGGTGTTCCTTCATTTGACATTCTGAATACATGGCAGAGCCATCTTAATCTACGTTGTTGAATTTCAGGATACAGTACATATGTGAGCTGCCTGTTCTCTTGTAAAGAGATTGTATTTGGCCAAAAGATTTTGCAGCGTGTGTGTGCAAGTGTGGTTGAGAAGTTATACATATTTCCCTGCTCCTTGTGGTATTGTAATTAGCGGAACTGTCACCACTCTGTCGTCTTCTCTGCCTTTTGAGGAAAGTGCTACAGGAGTCAGGGTCAGGGATAATAGTTGATCTCCTTAGACAAGTGCATGAGCTGGAGCAAAGAGAGAGAGGGGGGTAGGGGTGGTGGGTGAAATATTGGGTAACACTTTCTATGAAGCCCATATCTATAGCGCATTATGAGCGCATTTATAACAAATTAACGCATTACGACTACACCGATGATGTTTCATGATGCTTTATGTTAACAGTAATGAATAACCATGAATCTAGCTTATAATACTTAATAAATCCAAGGGTATTATGAGTGCTCATGACTGGATATAAACTACAGGCTGCCTGATGGGGCTTACAGTACATTATGATGCATTATAGATGTGCATTATACAGTGCATTATAAATGCATCCATATGAACTTCACTTTACTTAGAGCACACATTGACGACTTATGATCTCACATGAAACATTATAGCATCGTATGAGCCCTTATGACAGTTTATCATCCAGGTCTGTGCATAGAGGGGTATACGTAAGTACTCATAATGTACTATAAGCCCCATCAGGCAGCCTGTAGTTTATAGCCAGTTATGAGCACTCACGACACCCTTGGATTTATAAAGCATTATAAGCTAGATTCATAGATATTAAGCATCATGAAGCATTATAAGTGTAGTCATAATACGTTGTAAGTAATTACAATGTGCGTTATAATTTGTTATAAATGCGCTTATAATGTTGGCTTTAAGTAAAGTGTTACCAAATATTGCAATGCAGTAAAAAAGACACCACTGTTAATTCAACACTCAGACAGTACTCTTACGTGTAGTTGTGTCTCCCATACCACCGCTGCTGTGAGGGTTGCAGGTTTACTTTGGTATTTTTTTGTCTGTTTTTATCTTCTATGTAGCGGATGTATAAAGCATTTAGTTATGAATTTAATTATTATTATAAAGTTATTATAAATCGAGCGTTAGCGTTAGTTCTGGCAGACCACATAGTCAACGCTCCCTTTTGCCTATTGGCTGATGCCGACCTAACCCCTACAGCAGTCCTCTAATCAGCTGTGCTTTAGTTAATCAGCTGCTGCTTGCAATTGGATGCTGGCTTTTGGCGTGCTTTATTTAAACTACCGAATTTGTTTTCCTGTCATTGCTTTTGCTGCTTGTTTTGCACCCACCACCTCCCCTGCTCCACCAGACTTATCATTGCCAAACAATGTCATACTGTTGTCATTGCTGCTTGCTCTGTTCTAGGGGGTATGTTGCCTTTCCAGCTAAATGGAAGGCACTCCACCTGAGGATGCTGCTGTTCCCTGTCTTGGCTTCCATGGAGCTCATGGAGAAGCCGGGGAGCTTCCTCCGAACAGAGCCATACCGCCAAACACAAATATGCAATCAGAAATAAAGCTTCTGAAATGTATCTCTGTTTCTCGTCTCATTTTTGACTAGAGTGGATCTGACAGAACTAATAACTTGAGATATTACTTATAAAGTTATTAGTTAGTTAAACATTTACGGTTACCAGAATGGTAATGTCCAAGTGTGTTGCATTATGGGGCTACACATAGTGTTGGGTGAAGGGTAAATTAACAACCAACCAAAAGCTATTGAAATTTCAGTTTAGTTTGGCTGGTGGAAAAGACCCAAATGCTAGCCACTTTGACCCATTAGTGAGTGTATGTTAGGCTGGTAAGATTAACTTCTACGAGCCGTTTTGGTTGGTGGTAAAAAAAAAGTGAATTTAGGGCCCTGGTTGGGTGTACTGCTTTTTTCAGGTTAGCCATGGCTCAGGGGGCCCTGAGGTACAGTGCGTCCACTTGAACAACACAATACTTTTTCCACATAACAGCCTCTCCTCAGCAGACTCCCTGGCCACACAGGATTTCCTTTTCTGAGAAATCAGCTGATTC
The DNA here is from genome assembly GCF_034702125.1 of Engraulis encrasicolus. Taxonomy (NCBI): domain Eukaryota; kingdom Metazoa; phylum Chordata; class Actinopteri; order Clupeiformes; family Engraulidae; genus Engraulis; species Engraulis encrasicolus. Next base: position 51,870,602 of record NC_085875.1, read on the forward strand.
TGTTTCTCTTCCTGACACTGCTGTCTCCTTTGGTTCCCTGAAGAAACCATCTTATCTCTTCTTGAACAAAGTACAAGGTTATTATTACTCAAATTAGCCCAGGTTTATTCATAGGCCTACTTTAATAACAATAATATGAATATGAATAGTAACAATGGCGATGATGACGACAATAACAAAAACAACAACAACAACAATAATAATAATAATAATAATAATAATAATAATAATAATAGTAGTAATAATAATAATAATAATAATAATTTAATGAAATGACACATACAACACAGTTGATGCTATCTGCCTGCCTTGTTGCCTCTTCATCATGTAGTGACTTTTCACATGTGGAAAAAATAATATGATTAAGGAAAGCAATCCAAATATGTGTATAACAGACTATGAATCAGGCTATGATGTATGTTTTATTATATTGCAGTGGCTGCATCTGCAATAAGGCTTTTACAGTAACAGCCTATAAATTCTGCCATAGCGGATGAGAGACCTTTCAATTACACCGGTAAATGACCAGCTCTGAGTCATTAAGTTGAGCTAAGTGTTGAGACTACAGTATGTCAGGGCACATTAGTCTGTGGCACAGGGCCACATAGCCTCGTCAATCTATCAGTGAGGGGGGGGGGGGGGGGGCCAATTGGTGTACCGCCATACTCTTTCCAGTTCAAGGATATGGCATTAGTTCTAGCCCCATAGTGCACTCTGGACTACTACCTTTGGAATGTGTCACCATTCTTGTTTGTTTTTTTTGGGGGGGGGGGGGGGGTGTTTTACTTTATTTAGACAGGACAGTTAAAAATGGGACAGGAAATGAGTGGGAGAGAGAGAGACGGGGGAGGATTGGGAAATGAGCCAGGTCGGGAATCGAACCTGGGTCGCTCACGTAGCAGTCCAGTGCCCTGCTGACTTAGCTACGGCTGGGCCATGTGTCACTATTCTCATTTATACTACAGTATTATAGTGTAACATTTCAACATTATTACAGCCTGGACTCTACAGACATTTCTATAGCATTACCGCTTGGACTTCAAAGTATTCCAAGTGGGCCTTGAAATCATTTTCTTTTTAAATGATATTTTTAGGGCTTTTTTCCCCTTTATTTGATAGGACAGTAAGAGATGGTGACAGGAAGCGAGTGGGAGGGAGAGATGGGGAAGGATCAACAAATGACCCGGACCGGAATCGTACCCGGGTCAAGGCAGGGTCTTGAAATAATTTTCTAAAAATCAAAATAATAGTGTGTGTGTGTTGCTGCTGACTATGAATTTGAGTTGTATTGTTTATTGGGTCTGCGGTGGGCCTCAAATTTGTGAAAATGTCAAGTTGGTCCCCAAGGTCTTGGTGCGCTACCATACTTTTTCCAATTTGAAGATACTGCATTAGTTGTAGCCTCTTAGTGCAGGGGTTCCCAAACTTATTTCGTACTGGAGAGCCCTCATAGGGCACAATAATATGCATGGACCCCCTCTTAATCATGGCAGAAATTAGTTAGTTGCATCAATTGTTGTAGCCTGTTAACAGTAGTAGGCTACTTCACCACTATGCCAGTGTACAGGTCCTTTAGTAATACATTACGACACTGGTTCCCAAATTGGGGGTCGGGATCATAGGGGATCGCGGAGGTCCTGCAGGGGGGTCGCGGCGAGAAGGAAATACGTGCATACAACCTAGACAATAACATATAGGCCTATATAAATGTCTGTGATGGCAACATTTAGCAACATTAGCGGACAAAAACTGTGTTGCTTTTGGAAAATGATGTGGGAGTGGGGTCGTGAAAATATCCATGTCCAAAAGGAGGTCCCAGCAGAAAACGCAGAAAGCCACTGCATTACAACTTCATCATTACCATTCTGGTTACAGCTAATTTATAACAGGGGCTGTGTCTTACTGGGCTCAATAACCACGTTATTCTAAATCCTTAAAACATTCAAGAAGTCAGAGGTCAATCAAATTAATGAAGCTGCTTCACAACCTGCTTTTCAGAAAAAACGCACGCTTTCTCTTTCTCTCTCTCATAAGAGAGCTGATGAGTGATTCATTCATTTAAATCTTTCATCTTTGAATTCTTTCATGACAAAGTTATGCCCCTTGCGTAGGTCTACTACAAGTGTTTGTTAAAGGACCAGTTCAGTCAATTTCAATATGCTGTTGTATTGCTCACGCTACCCTTGACTTGTCAGTACCGCATTTTTCGGCAAAGCCCTTTCCGAGATATGAGCTATTCTAATGGGGGCAGCGTTTGTTTACATTTTTTTTTTAATTAACATAGGCCTACTCCAAATATTTTCCCAAAAAGTACTGCTGTTTGCTAGTTAGTCTGTTGATGTTGTATAAACTATCGGATGTTTTTGGGAATAAATAAAAATGTTTTTTTTTTAAATGTCAACAAAGCGCTGCCCCCATTACAATGACCAAGATCTCGGAAAAGGCTGAAGAAGAAAAAAAAAAACCCAGGTACTGACAAGTCCAGGGTAGTGTTAGCAGTACAACAGCATATTGAAATTGACTGAACTGGTCCTTTAAATACGCTCCCAACATATATGGTGCCAAGAACATGGTTCACAGGTTGCAATCTGTCACCGTGGCAACACTTACATTTCATGTTTCAAGAAGGAGGCCGTACCTTGCATAGCAGTGTTTTGCTATGCTATGCAAGGTGCGGCCTCCTTCTTGAAACATTGAATTTAACATTTGGGCCAGCACCCTCAGAGATTAAATAATTAAGAGTGACGCCTGTTCCAAGAAGAAAATAGTCTTTGACACTTTAATTTCCACATTGGCAAGTGATTCGATCGATAGCCTAACCTTGGTAACAATTTCAAACCATGTGAGCTGATTTTTTTGTCATAGGCCTATTTCAGTCTAGCAAACTACAGCAGATGCAAGTCCTTTCCCTCTCCCTTTCCACATACTCTCTTGACAGTCTGTTAAGTAAGGGTTAACGTTCGGCGAGAAGGTCGCTACCGTGGAATAGCAGCACGACAGAGAGAATCTTTAGACCCCGACGCGGAGCGGAGGGGTCTTGTTCTCTCTGAAGTGCTGCTATTCCACAAAGCGACCGACTCGCCGAAAGTTAACCCGCTTATTATATGGATATACTTAAATGATTCACACATGGCGGGGACATTTCTTTAGGCCAATTTAATGTTAAGTCTATTATAGTTTTTAATGTCAAAAGATTGTTGCTGCGCAAAACAAAACAGTGCCGTTGTGGAACACCGCTAGGCAACAGCTAGGTAGCCAGGACAACAGGTGTTGTCTATCACAGCAGCTGATTAGAGTCTTGTTGAAAAGTCGCTTTAGCAGTGAAAAGTCTTGTTGCCATTGACAGCGGTCTGTTATAGACCAACCCGTCCGTTATCGAAAAATAACAGACGTGCGAACGTTGGGGAGCCCCGTTGAAATGAATGGAGCATTCGACCGATGACGTCACACCATATAATAATGAATGATATTTATGAGAAGAGAAAATATGAAGAGTCAAAAAGGTGCCAAAAGTTGCTGAAAACTTTTACCTACATGTTACAATGATTTCAATGTTAACAATGATCTTCATACATTTATTTTAAAGCACAGGGAACATAACCTATCCAATAGGCAGTACGCGTGTGTGAGAGTGGGTGAGCGGAAGAGAGAGAGGGCGCCACGGCCTGATGTTTCAATGCAACTAAACATTGACCAAAAAGGTGCGCAAAGTTGCGGGAAATCGTGGTGATTGGTAAAAGTTGCGATTATTGCGCGGAAGAGAATGTGCTGCAGAATGTGAGAATGTGCTGCAGAACTTCAGAGGTCCCTGGACCCCAGTTTTAGAACGATTGTCTTATTGCTCTCTGTCTTGCAAATGTGTCACTATTTGAATTTTCCACAGTATTAAAGTGTTGTATTTCTATGTGACTATCTATGACTTATGCTAGGCCCAGCCACTATGGACCTTACGCATCTAAGAATCCTGGTCCTAACCTACGTTGACCTTATGGCTCTACAATCTCTATCTATCTTTTCTTCCTCTGCCTTCCTGCTATTTCTGCCTCTCCTCTATACCTCTCCTTTAAAATGCATCTCTAACAATGATGTTTTTCCCCATTTGTTAAGCACTTTGAGTTACATGCCTTGTATGATACAGTGCTATACAAATACAATTATTATTATTATTATTATGTTTCTGCAAAAGGGACACTATAGACTTTATTTATCAACAGATTACAACTTGGCCATTGCCATTCTGATGTCAACAGACTTGGAGCGTGGGCCTGTCTGTGTTTTAAAAGGGTATAAGAGACCACATTAGTCAGCCATGCCCTACTGGTCAGGTCCTCAGGCATAATTCATAAGTCGTGCCTGTTTGAACTAGAGATGCACCAGATCCTGATTTTTAGGATCCTGTTGGATACCGGATCCACTGCTTAAGATCCTGCCGGATCCGGAACCGGATACCGGATCCTACGAAAGGGTTGAAACACATAGCCTACTCGCACACGTGGGCCCTTTTTATTACGTTGGCTCAAACTATTTTTTAGACTCATTGGCTTACTGCCACACTGCCTACACTGGCCGCTTCCAAAGTTCTTTCACTCCATGCAGCAATTGGGGTTGTGAAAGACTGACTGAAAAACCTAGGCTAGAGATGCACCAGATCCTGATTTTTAGGTAACTGCCGGATACCGGATCCACTGCTTAAGATCCTGTCAGATCCGGATCCTGTGAAAAACCCTATTATCCTGCCGGATCCGGAACCGGATCTTAGATCCTGTGCATCTCTAGTTTGAACCCATTTTTTTATTGCCCCTAGTGCTACTTGCGACTGAGCACCCAACTCGTCTGTCATGGCCAACGTGTTTTTCTCATACTGTACTCTCCCAGTCAGCACAGGGCTCCTGGCATTCATTCATGACCTTTATATTTGATGTCATAGCTGTGTACAGATGACCTTTCACTGTTTTACATAACGAGCGGAAGCATACATTAAATATACTGTACATTTTCAGGTTAGGGAGCTACATGTAGCTTGCTTGGCACTGAAGGGGCTTGGGCGAGGTATTAGGGTGCGCTTCCGTTATGTCCCAGCCTGACCACGTACGTCCACGACAATGTGGTTTGATTAATCATGCTGGCCCCACGGAGAGGCAAAGGGAGGGTGCCGTGACCTAAATCTGCGTCTCAGGGGGTAGGAGCTGAGGTGTGCTGGAGAGAGAGAGAAACACAGAGAGAGAGAGAGAGAGATGGAGAGAGAGAGAAACACAGAGAGAGAGAGAGAGAGAGAGAGAGAGAGAGAGAGAGAGCTGGAGAGAGAGAGAAACACAGAGAGAGATATGGAGAGAGAGAGAGTGAGAGAGAAAGAGAGAGAGAGAGAGAGAGAGAGAGCGAGCGCGAGAGAGAGAGAGAGAACTAGGGCAAGTGTGCGAAGCTTTCAGTAGGAACCTCCACAGTGGTCGAGTTCCCCATAAAATAAAAATAGACAAGCGTAGCTCATTTGTGAGGGATAAAAATGCGGCGGCGAGGTGTACCGTAATGCCCAGGGAAGCAAGCTGACAGACAGGGACAAAGGGGTCAGTTGTCCTGGGCCCATGATAGAAGGGGCCACATGATTGTTTCCTCATTACAGTGCATTGTACTTATTGGGTTTGTGGTTTGGGCCCTTTCAGATGACTTTGCCCCGGGCCCAGCCAAAGCTGTCAGCGATCCTGGTAGTGCCATGTGAAGGTCTGGGGAGAGTGCTTTTAATACGACTAGCCTACATATCCTAACACCACTTTGGAGTCATACATGGTCTGGCTGATATTGGCTGATAGGTGGATCTAGAAGAAGTGTACATGGAGCCTAAATGGACAGTAGTTGAAGATGTAAGTCCACTAGCCGATGTTAGAAAATGGAAGTTTTAAAGCTGGACATATTGGCTACCCTGAAATATTACATAGTTGCGAGAACCGTTTAACTTGGTACACTGCCTTTTCCGTGTTTCTTCTTTTGTGTTGCCTGCTTATATTGCATCAATTTGTAATGTTCAGGGTAAGAAGAATACGCCCTGGCCTTGCTTTTATTTTCTCCATGCGCAAACATGGCACAGATGATCATTTACACACATTTCCAAGCACATATATACGCAGCCTACTGTATTACAGTTATACAACCACTGAAACACTCTCTTGGTTCTAATTTTCAATAGTAAAAATGACCAGTTTTAGTCAGTGATTAGTTTCAGTTTCAGTGGTTTTGTATCTCCTTCTCCTGTCCTTAAATTTCTCTCTCTCTCTCTCTCTCTCTCTCTCTCTCTCTCTCTCTCTCTCTCTCTCTCTCTCTCTCTCTCTCTCTCTCTCCTTTTTCTCTCTCTCTCCCTGAAATAACAGGCCTAAGTATTCCAGGGGCTGAAAATAACTTTCTCTGGCACATATTCAATTAACCTGAGGGTGGGGGGAAAAAGTCTCCCCACACAAAGCTGAAATCAATCTTCGGAATTGCATTGTGCTCCCGCTGTTCTTTGGCTGACAAACAAAACCAATACATCACCTTTAGCACCCAGGCCTATGTATATATACCACAACCATAAAGCATTCAGGCCAGAACTGATGAGGACATTATTAACTAAATGGCAGGCCTTTTTCCCTATACCTTTTGATGTGATATAGTGGTCGGATGAACACAATGGCCAGGTATGGGGGAAAACGATCAGTATTTCTTGTTGTTCTTGTTGTTATTGAAGGTTGTCTGTGAAGGTGTAGCATCGGGATATTTTCGTTTCTGTTAGTCTGTTTTTGCGTCATTATTTTGTTTGAAAATTTCCAGTTGGGATGTGTGAAAACAATTGTGTAAAATGTCTCATTAGACATATTCAATATTCATATTTCTAAACACATTTTTAACCCCTGTTAAATGTCAGTGTCCTATCGACAATTTAGACTTTGTTTGCAGTCCCACAATGGCCTTGATCTGTCTAGGCTTTTTAGAATGTTCCGTGTTCCGGAACAGCCCATATTAGAATGCTCCATGTTCTGGAACAGCCCCATGTGCCCTTGTCAGTGTCTTCTCATTAGCCCTGCTGGTAGATCACAGGCTCACTGTCAGCGTGTCCTGCCGGGAAATTTCTCAATCAACAGCCATCCCATCCAACACCTCCATTGTTGTGCGTCTTCTTTATGTGTTTGTGATGTCTCCATCCCATGTTTATGCTGTCTTGCAAATATGCTTATGTGTCAAGGTTTTTCCCCCTCATGCCCAGTAACATAACATTGTAATATACTCTATATAATGTGACGGCACAATATTTTTTTTCTCACCTTTCCCTTTGTTATTCTTTACTGGTTTGTGTTAAGATGGCGGTGCGCAGAGACACAGTGGCCCGGAGTACAGTGTACTCCAAACACAATTTAGTTGCCTTTTTAAAAAAACAAAAACAAAAAAACTCTTGAATCTTGAATCATCACAATAAACGATGCCCAACGTCCTCTCTAGGCAGAAGCCATCCCAGTAACAGAGGTCCAAATATCTTTTTGTCAACAGACAAAATCCGGCCTTGCCCTGGTGTATGACGAAGATAGCGGCAATACCTACGATATCCGCCTCAAGCTGTCTAAGGAACTGCTAACTGTACAGAAACAGGATGTGGTGCTTGTGCACGGAGGAGACCCCCACTTAAATGTAAGTACTTAGGCTTTTCTGGTAGACTGGAGCGAGAACAAGAAAACCACTTTTTTGCCCTCAAACCCATTTTGCTGGTTTGCATTATGCTTTGTCTTACTTACCGCACATTTGACAGACATGTTCATTTTTCAGTTGCCTGGAGTGGGAAGTGTGTGTGTGTGTGTGTGTGTGTGTGTGTGTGTGTGTGTGTGTGTGTGTGTGTGTGTGTGTGTGTGTGTGTGTGTGTGTGTGTGTGTGTGTGTGTGTGTGTGTGTGTGTGTGTGGTGTGTGTAGAGTATGTACGTGTGTGTGTGTGTGTGCTTTTCTGTGCAGTAAGATGGTGTTTTCAGGAAAGGCTAGCCTAGAATCAGTGCAGTGAGAGGCGCGAGAGTATTTTTCATCATATGTGACATCTCATTTTCAATGCTTTGTGGGCAGGGCACAG
>NC_085875.1:51891175-51896175 GCF_034702125.1 Engraulis encrasicolus
AGACTGACGACACTCTGCTGTGACAGAATCGGGTTGTAAATACAGCATTAGCATGGCAGGGTAAATAAGAAACAGGAAGCTGAGGCTTACCATACTTACCTTCACGACGTACCGTACATGACGAGACGAGATGAGACGAGATGAGATGATATGAACAGGGCTGGATAATGAGAGAGAGCAGCATTGGCCTTAAGCCGGGCATACACTGTGTGATATTTTCACTCGTGTGTCTTAAGCTTCTGCTCACACTGCACGATGGAATCTCACTGTTTAAAAGTTCAAAGTTCACGACTCACGTCCTCGCACTACACGAGCCGACAGTCGGATGCGACCGAAATGCTTCCACCGTACGACGCGACAGGCATGTTTCCCCGGTCTGCAGAGGAGGGAACATGCACACCTGAGGTGGAGATGAGGTCGCGGTCAACAGCGAATCGCACGGCCCTATTCATTTGTGCATGTGAAGTGTCAAATCGGGTCGTAGCACTGCTTTAACTGTGCGATTTACGCACAAGCCACGACCAGAATTTCAAACCGTCTTGCGACCCTGCGATTGCACGATCGTGAGGCGAAATCGCTTGTCGTTACCCCATGTACACTGCACGATGTGAGACTCACGATTGACCTGCGATTGAGCAAGAAATCGGCCCGACTCTCAAAAAGTCGTGCGAGTGCCAAATCGGGGCAACATCGGGGCAAAAGTCGCACAGTGTAAGCCCAGCTTTAGTAGCCAGGGATGACAGATGAGACTGATGATTTCAAGTGCAACAAATCGTGAGCTGAGAATTATAAGGTTCTATCTCCATTTCTGGTCGAAATTGAGTTTTTGACATAATCTGACCCAATACATGTTTATTAATGCCTGTGTGGTGTTATTTTTGTAAAAAAAATATTATTTCACATTGTTATTAATAAAATAAAAAGGTTCCATCTCACAAAACGTGTGGGATGTAAAAACTTTGATGCTCAATATCTCAGAACTACCCTAAACGGAGATAGAACCTTATAATTCTAAGCTCACGAAATATCGAAAAAGCCGCCTGGAAGTGCCGAATACTGCCCAATTTGAACTAAATTCTATTGATTTCTATGGCCATTCGTCTGCAGAAAAACCCACCCAAAAGAGCATTTGGAAACCGCCCAATCTGGCAATAGTGTCTCATCCTACCATAGTCTCTGCACTACACTAGAACTGCCCCAACAATACCATGTTTCACAAAGATATTAAAAACAGCTTTATTTTCATCTGCCTTTGGCCTTTAATTCTCTATAATACTTCTACACTATATTTTCTATTATGTGTAATATTTTCTTTCTTTCTTCTCTTTCTTTCCTCTCAAGCACATTGAATGACAGTTATGTATGATATTGTGCTATACAAATCATATTGCTATTGTTTTGCTATTTCTGCAGTGTATGGTAGCATTCTATAGTAGTGCTGTGGTTTGTGCTGATATTTGTAAGCCTTCTCCGACTGAAGGTGCAGCCCAGAGGCATAATGCTGTTTCATGTTATGAAATTAGGCTATGTTAAGATCACTTTCAGAGTGATCTTTTTTGGGGACTATTATTTGTGTGTGTGTGTGTGTGTGTGTGTGTGTGTGTGTGTGTGTGTGTGTGTGTGTGTGTGTGTGTGTGTGTGTGTGTGTGTGTGTGTGTGTGTGTGTGTGTCTGTGTGCGTGCGTGCGTGCGTGTTTCTCGCGTGAACCCAGGACAATTGCCGGTGTATGGCATCCTCCACAGCTGGTGTGTGAATGTGGCAATGTGTATATGTGTATTTTGAAAGCACTTCATGTCAACTTCATTGTTGTGATACTGCAATATATAAATACATGTTGTGTTGTATTATATTGTTTTTTATTGTATTGTATTGCCATGATCCATCTATACATGCATCCGTGCATCAGCGTTCATGCACCATCCATCCATCCATCCATCCATCCATCCATCCATCCACCTGTCTGTCCATGTGTCTGTCCGTCAATCCGTCAGATTAGCCGTCCGATTTTTTCTTTTTCTGCGATAGCTTTTGAACAGGTGGATAGATCTATTAAATCTCTTGTGTTAGTATGTACACAATGTTACATTTACAGTAAAAGTACATCTAATAATTAACTTGCAAGGCAGCCCTGCTTTTACAAGATGGTCGTTGAGGCATCAGCTTGTATGTGAAATCCCCAAAGTGAAAGCCCAATTGGGAAACTCCAACTCCCATTATCATTGTGATACAGCACTCCACAGCACGCAAGTGCAGACTGCAATGGCACCTGAAAGGGAGCAGTGCGATGGGACGGTACCATGCTCAGGATACCTCAGTCATGGAAGAGGATGGGGGAAAGCACTGGTTAATTACTCCCCCCGACCATCCTGGGGCGTCAGGAGTCGAACCGGCAACCTTTGGCCTATACATCTGACGCCCTAACCGCTTACCCATGACTGCCCATGCTGCAATATGTTGCAGTGTAGCAATAACCATATACGTACTACGTACGTATGTGTTCACCAGGGATGTTGCTTCTTGCTTCACAGCAGCTGCTACTGTAGTACAGTGCACAGCGATCCTATTAAATATACATTCTGTACGTCTCCCTTGACTGGGTCAACAAACTGCTTTTTAATCTGCTTTGGGACAGGTTAACCCTCCGCAGTATACAGTACGCTTCCTAAAGGCTGAAATGCAGTTGAGTAGCTTGTATATCTTGTATGGTTCTCCTGAGGCCTTTTTCGATCAGAAGAGTGTATCGCACAACTGTATATCAAATACCTCACAAGGGCTCTTTATCCCATTTTTCATCGCCTTACATCAGTGGTTCCCAAAATGGGGGTCAGGACCCCAATGGGGGGGGTCACAGAGGTACTGAAGGGGTTGTTGCAGACAAAAGGGACTTGTATGCTGGTTAATTATGTATTTGCTGTCTTGTGGATTTTGAGCAATATTAAATATAACAATATTAACTGTATAACAATATTAATGTTAATGTTTTTAAGTCCAAAAGGGGGTCCCCACTGAAAAAGTTTGGGAACCACTGTACATTGTTATGTTCGTTACTTTCGTCTTGTGCTGAGCAAAGGGGCTGGCCCTCCTGTGTCCTGGGAGCACGCTCACTCTATAATGTTTTTAATGGAGTGAATATTGTTCTTTAATATCCAAAGTCACAATATCCAAGTGGCAATATGGAAATGGTGTTTGCAACATTGTTAGGCTAGTGATAAAAATTCAACAGCAACAAACTGAAAAGCATGTACACGGTAGTGCGTCCCCGTTTCGGTATGGGATAAGCTGTGTTGATATGGATTTTTTGGGAAAGAAACATATCAGAATAGGGAAAACAGAACCCATCACTATTAATAAGGAACACCTAAAAAGCACACACGCTGGATCTTTAATGCGTTAAGATTCAGACATTGCCCCATTATGATTTTGCTGTTACTAGAATGGCAATGACCAAGTCGTAATGGATTATGAGTAATTTTGTAGTAATACGTGTAATGTTGTAGTACTGTGGTGTGTAGTAATGTGTAGCACTGTGGTTGTAAAGTCTAGTCATAGACTACAACAGCATTTTCACTTGCATTATTATCCAACAGATGGGGCCCCTGGATGCTGAGAGCATGCACGCACGCACGCACGCACGCACGCACGCACGCACGCACGCACGCACGCACGCACGCACGCACGCACGCACGCACGCACGCACGCACACACACTCATGTGCACCGAGTTTGCCTCTCACTCCAGTCTCATCCATCCCGGTGGCATTGAACCAAACTGCCGTTTCGCCGTCAAACGTAATGGAATGAATGTTGTCCTTAAGCTCCCCTTCCAAATTTGGGTGTGGGCTAGCAGGCTCATCTGTACGCGTTGTTTGAACAAATCTACACTGACACATGCCTAACCTGGAGAAGCCGGAGCTAATAAACAAGCTGCGATCGGCTTAATAGGGCACAGCAGCCAACCTGATGGCAGTGTGCAGGGCCGCTGGCAGCTTTGGCTGGGCCCGAGACAAAGTCATCTGAAAGACATAGAACCAGGGATGGATTGGCCATAGGACATACAGGGCATTTGCCTAGTGGACCGGTGATGATTTTGGGCTGTTCCTCCCCTCAGTGCAGGGGTATCAGTCCTCATGCTGCTACAGCTGACCTCTCTGAGTCAGATTTAAATAATAAAATAGCTTGTAATAGGTCACTGTTGTCACAGGCCTCATCGTCTCTCTCAATGTTTGGCAGACTGGTCTTGACAGAAAATGCCCAGCCTGCTTCTTTATCCTAGTCCATACAATGGAATGAAGACTCAGTTCACAGGCCGCTGGCAGCTTTGGCTGGGCCCAGGACAAAGTCATCTCAAAGGGCCCCCTACCCCCACCCAATACAAACAACGGAATGAGGACCCAGTTCAGGGCCCCCCTGTGCCCTGGGCAACTAATCTCTTTGTCTCCGCCCCCACCTGGCAAAGTCATCTGAAAAGGCCCTCCCACCCAATACATACAATACAATGAGGACCCAGTTCTGGGCCCCCCTATCACCCTGGGCCCGGGACAACTGATCCCTTTTCCCATCCCTCCTTGTCAGCTTCCCCGGCGGTGGTTATTGCAGAGCCATCGCCCACCCGCCACACACTATTTTGGCTCTCTTCTCTGCAACGAAAGAAGTGGGGAAAAAAATAGTGCCTTTGACAAGGCAGGTGCCTGACACAGTCTATTAGGTAAGCGAAGGTATTCCTGATGAATACGCCCTTGTAAGATTAACGACTCGAGCACTTACTCCTGGCTGCTCTCACTCTCTGTATACAGCACGCGCCGGCCGGCTGGCTGGCTGTCTGGACAGCCTATACGGTGAAAAAAGTACAGTGTTAATTCAACACTCAGAGAGACCATTTAACACCTTGTGGAGTGTATTTGTGCTGAATGAACACTGTGTTTTTTTGGTAGTGTGTGTGTGTGGACTGACTATCCCCCCAAGCTATAGGCACCACGTGGCTCTGTGCAGCATAGTGCGGTA
>NC_085875.1:51898675-51928675 GCF_034702125.1 Engraulis encrasicolus
CACCTCCACCAAGCGCCATCCAGGTTCGCCTGCAGACACCGACACTGACACCTCCTCCACTACCACCCCCCTACACCACCTCCTCCTCCACCTCCTCCTCCACCACTTCCACTAGGCACTGTCACTCCAGGTCCATTTGCTGACATTGACACCACTTCCACCTCCTCCTCCTCCTCCTCCTCCTCCACCTCCATAACCTCCTCCTACTCCCCTTCCTCCTCCTCCTCCTCCTTCTCCTCCACCAGGCACCATCAAGTCAAACCAAATTAACCATCAAAATAATCTGTCTTGACATCTCAACAATATTTTATTCCTTGTCATCTTCTCATCTCGCCTCGTCTCATCTCCTCTCGTCTCCTCTCCTCTCCTCTCCTCTGCTAGCCCATGCCATGGCTTGGCATGAAAGTCAAATCAAGTTTAATTATCTAGCAAGGGCCTCCTGCATAAACATTATATTGCAAAGGCGAAAGGAAAGACGGCTCAGGCCGTGGGAATGGGAAAGTGGTGTTGGTGGTGGTGGTGGTCTATGTGCAGATAATTGGCCTTGGCAGCCAAACTCTTGATTTGATCATAAACAGAAAGGGGGGTTTCAAATATACGTCCGAGACCTGTGGTGTTATGAACCTCTGAAGACAGGAGAGGCAATGACAATATATGGAGATGTGTCTGTGGAGAGGTCTGCCGAGTGTTTGATGCTGACTGTGTTTGTGGCTGTCACTCAAGGGGTTGATATATGTCCCGTCAGTGCTGCATAAACTGGGACATAACAGCCACCAGGCAGGTAGATTATTTATTCATCAGTACGTAGTAGTAGACACAACATTAGTTAAAACACACAAGAACTGACAAGAATAGCCTTTTTGTTTCCCCTTCTGCTCCTTTGTAAAGGGCTCACAAGTGATCACATGGAAAACTAGGGCTCACTGAGAAAAGAAGCAAGAGCCTCAATGTGACTACCCTAGAAAAATAAAGCAGAAATAAAATCAAATGAAATAAAATAATAAAATGTAATAATGTAAAATAAAGGCAGCTAAACATGAACTGGCTAACAATTGAAACAGCTGTCTGTGAATATTCACCAAATGACAATATGTGAGATTAATTAAATGTGAACTAGTTGCAAATCGTAATGGTATGCTGTGAATATGAATTTCTTCTTCCTTTTAATGCTTTGATGAGCGGGCTATTGGCTGGGTTCATGTGAAGTGTGAACCTGTCCGGCGCTGCTTTCATGTCAGCCCAAGCGCTGTGTAAGATCAATGCTGCGGGACGTGAAGGGCCTGATTCAGACCAGCAGCTCTCACCACCACAGACCAGTCAACACTTGTGCTTCAATTTTGATCCTTAGATAGGCAGTTACTGAGACTAGCAGGGTCCATCCTAAACAATAAATCCCATGTACCGAGTATATGGCAAAGCTGTAGGTTCAAAATGCCGGCGTATCGGTAGATCAATAGCTATAGATCAATGTAGTTGTGTTCCATTCCATTACATAACAATACTTAGCTGACGCTTTTATCCAATACGACTCACAGGTATTATTTTTCAGGGTATTGGTTAGTCCCTGCAGCAATATTCAGCCATGGATGGAGGGAGGTGTAGGAAGAGGTAAGGGTGGAATTTGACCACCTCCCCAAACCATTGGGCCACGGCTATGCCAGGTGTCTGCTCAGCTATTAACCCCTTAAGACACGGCATTATAAATGTTCTGTTATCAGAATGGCAACGACCAAGTTGTAGTGCATTACTAAAAGCCCTGTGTTACGTCATAGTAGTGTAGTACTACGGTAGTTAACTTTTCATGGACTATTACAGTGTTTTACTGGTAAAACAGTGTACATTATGGAACAGCCCTAAACATTATACATTTTCCATATTTAAGTGCAGCCCTCTTTTATCATTTTTTTTAGTCAGTCAACAGTCAGAGTTGATGTTTGCTTTCATTCTCTTCCCACTGTCACCTGCCACTGATGCTATTATTATGTTGTATGTAGAACTGTGCATAGCCTATCTTTTACCAGCAACCATATCTACCTTTGTGTATAAAGTAGCCACTTATTGCAGATGGGGTTGCCGGCGGGCCTGTTTACTATTCGCTAAAAATACTCAACTACATTATAACAACATTGCTATGACATTACAGAGGTCCTTAAGGAACAGACTAAGACATAGCCATTACAATTTTGGTGACAGTAAGGTTATAACATAGGATCTGCGCTAAGGGGTTAACTTACCTTACTTTCACCTCCCTTTTATACGAAGTTCACCTAATATCAAGTGATCTGATGCAGACAGTACTGAGGCAGCTTCGGTTACATTGAGCAACAAGCTATTAGCTGAGACAAGGGGAAGTCATTGCTGTGATTGCCTAGTAATTAAAGTATGGATTGATTTGTATTGGAGAGTAATCCAGTGTGGTCACACTTCATTTGAGGGAGGATGAGCAGTACACAAGACATTCACATCGTCTTAACAAGAGACTTTGGTGTAATGCGGCATGAAAAACATTCATTAATATTTTGCGTAAGTTGCGATACCAAATTATAATAAAAACAGGATTTATAGAGAGTACTATACACACTATTCATCTTCTAGGACAGGGCCAGGATCAGGCGCATAGTAGCACCTGAAAATCCCACAGAATAAAAACGTCAAGTGAAATAGAACATTAAACTTTATGTTGACACTGATTATTCATGATTGGACACTCACCATATAGGCAGGTACTAGATCAGTTGACTAGACCATGTTTAAAAATGGGGAATTGGCTTAATTAGTCCAAGTCTAAAGCATTCACATGTTGTATGAAATTTTTAAATGCACAAACAAGAAAGGGGGTGTGCAGGTAGGGCACCAAATTGACTAGAACCGGCCCTGGGCATGGATACATCACAATGATAAATATACTTTGGGACGGAATCCCATTTGGCATAATGATTATACAGCACACACAGTATTGGATATTGGTCCTAAATGAATTGAAAAGACAGATGTATGCTCTCTAAAAGTATTATTAACTTGTCATGAAACAGACACAAGCATCTCTTCATGAGGGCTGCCCCAATCAATAACATTTTCAATAGCATGAGAGAGATTGTCTCGCTGCGGGACTGGTATTCTCCAATAAACATTTTCATGAGTGTATTTATTTGAAACAACAGAGCAAGGAAGTGCTCTGTGAGTCTTCCTCCGTAATTGGCCAAAGCCCACAACAATTTGAGAACACTGTAATCCTGGCCAAGCTATTCAGCTTTAACGCTAATGCTGAACAATGTTTTTGGGCTGGTGTTTTACCAAAACACTTCAGTTATTACCACAGAACTGATTCCACCCACGACAATACATCTGCCGCCTACTTCAGAATACATCCTCACCAAAGTGTTTGAGAATACATCCTCTGCGGTTACTACTGAGCCTCATTTGCTGGAAGATGTTATTATTATAATTATATAATTATAAATATTATTATTAGTAGTAGTATTATATCCTTATCTGGAACAAAAGCGCAACATTGCCTGCTTAAAGGGACACTGTGTGAGATTTTTAGTTGTTTATTTCCAGAATTCATGCTACCCATTCACTAATGTTAGCTTTTTCATGAATATTTACCAACCACCATGAAATTCTAAATATTCATTATGACTGGAAAAATTGCACTTTTCATACATGAAAAGTGGGATCTTCTCCATGGTCCGCCATTTTGAATTTCCAGAAATAGCCATTTTTAGCTGCAAAAATGACTGTAATTGGGCCATACTAGAAAATATTAGTTTATTACTGAGGAAACTATCATGAAAGGTCAAATTTGGCAATAGGCGACACAGTTTTAATGATCAGCATACTGTAGTTGCAGTACCTTTTTTGACCATTTCCTGCACAGTGTCCCTTTAAGGTTTAAACAAGATACTACTGTCAACACACTACACAATTTATTTATAGTTTCACTTTTCCACAATTGTAGAGTTTCTTTCTATGTGGACTATTAGTCCAAGTCTAAGGCATTCAAATATTTGGAAATTTCAAAAACTATGTTTTCGCCGTTTGGCTGCCTAATTGCGCTATTGAATGACCCCATAAGATGTTCTAGTATAACAGATCTTCAGTACAATGTACTGAAGTGTTCTACCCCTTCAGAGCAGAGGATTCACTTTGGTACAAAAGTAGATGGACAATGGCATCACTGTATGAACAAAACTTTCTTTGTTATGAAGACACTTAAAAAAAATGGATGATGAACCAATTTCACAATAACATAACCATTACATTTTACAGTAGTTCCATATACCATGACATGTGTTATTGATACACTGTATGACAGGGATACTCATCATTCAGATGCAATGCTATCTAATACAGTGTGTCCTGTCCGTGACATGCTTTGTCTGTATTTTTACCCCGATGTCTACTCTGATCCTCTGTCTTGTCGACTAGAATAGTGTCACCTATTATTCCTCGAGCCAGAGTAAATAATAAAATACATCTACATCTAAATCTATCGGCCTACAGACTGGAGGTTATTCTACGGCCATGGACAAATCATTAGCAAATACACTGTATGTGCAGGGCCCTCAAGCTTAAGTGGGCAAGCACATAACAAACGAGAAAAAGAAAAAGCCTCATGCTTGGCCGTGCAGTGCAGTTACTCATCTCATCTCATCTCATCTCATCTCTTCTCTGTTTACCCAGTACAACATGCTGATCCAGTCTAAACAAGCACGGCTTGCATTTAAACCTCCTCATTACAGCCCTGCAAAGCATTGTGACATGCTTACATAGGCTACAGTGTTTACATATAAAGAGCGCAGTACGTATATGGCATAAAGCATGTTTGAAAATCTGGGCGTGTTGTGTTGTGTTGTGTTGTGTTGTGTTCCCATCACCCCATCAGCAATATTCCAAATACACCGGACATCACCATCATTGATCTTGAAAATAAGAATGTTACCTTTGTGGAAGTAGGCTGTTCCTTTGACCTAGGCCTATACATGGACACCTGTTACCACTCCAAGATTCTGAAGTACCATTTGGTAGCAAATCAACGATTTAGTCGTAGAGTTATTGTGCTTGTATATGGCAGCCAAGGACACGTTCATAGGCTTACCTTGCATGGGCTGCAGCTCTGTGAATTTAATAAGGACAATTAAAAAGAACTTGCTAAATACTGCTCAATCTCTGCAATAATTGGTAGTTTGGCAATCTGGCAGAAGAGGTGCCATCTTTACCCCTAGGAAGCCTAAATCCAACTGCCCATTCTGACTTTGGCTAATCATTTTATACCAGTGTAATATAACGCATAGGACTCTGTCCTTACCGACTGCTATAAAATTCACTTCCGGCACTTGGATTTGTAATGCTGCCCTACTGATGAGATCCAAATAAAAATACTAAACTCTGTGTGTGTGTGTGTGTGTGTGTGTGTGTGTGTGTGTGTGTGTGTGTGTGTGTGTGCATGCGCTTGTCAGTATCCCTCGCACTCCTTTTATACCATTCCGCAGCTGGCAGGCAGGCAGAAAAGCGGAAAGGCAGGCAGGCAGACAAGCAGGCAGGCAGACAAGCAGGCAGGCAGACAGGCAGGCAGGTAGACAGGCAGGCAGCCAGACTGGCAGCCAGACGGGCAGGCAGACAAGCAGGCAGGCAGGCAGGCAGGCAGGCAGGCAGGAAGACAGGGAGTCAGAGAAACAGATAGACAGACAAGCAGGCAGACAGACAAGCAGGCAGGCAGGCAAGTAGACAGACATCGGTGGTTACTCCGGCAGAAATGTTGCCCTTCGAATGAACACAGTGTGTCTGTTTTAAATGAGCTCCATTCGTCATCCCGAGCGCCTCTCATCAGCTCCTGTGATAACTCCTCATTTGTCTAAGGTGGCCTGGTGTTACTAATGAAGCTGTGGGCTCGTGAAGGCAGCCGAGCCGCAGGGAACTGACTGTACAGTACACATCCAGAGGGAGGCAAGGATGGGCAATGGGCATAGGAAGGGCCGGATTAAAGTGGACTGGGGCCCCTTGGCTACAGGTTTCTGTGCTCCCCCCAACCACCCCACCCCAGAAGGCACATTTTGCGAAGGATTTACATAGACAGTGTCATGATTAGGAGCTAGGTTTTAAGGGTGCCATGTCTACCAACTGTACTCAATACAACAGATGAGTTTTTCAATACTGCATCTGATGACAATTCTGCACATTTTCACTTTTGTCCAAATAGGGGGCCCCTGGCAGATGGGGAGCCCCTAGGTTGCAGCCGTATCTAGCCTGTGCGTTAATCCGACCCTGGGCATTGGGATGGTGGTGAAGGCAGTCGCAGGGGTGCAGAGCCAGAGAGTCAGAGTGCACAGTATATCGATGAGGAGGCTGAGAAGGGGTCGGCAAAGATGGTTAATGGGCATATAGTGGTGAGGATGAAGCAGGCAGTCGCAGGGGTGGAAAGGAAGAGAGCAAGACCGCCCAGTCCATCCATGAGGAGGCTGTGAAGGGGGAGGCAAGGATGAGCATTGGGATGGGGTGTGTAGAGCAAGAGACTACTGCATACCCAGAGGAGGTGCTAAGCTAAGGGGGAGACAAGGATGGGCATAGGGGTGGATCTGAAGGTAGTTACAAAAGTGGACAGGAAGAGTGCACAGTACATCCCAGGGGGACAGGATTTGGCTGGTTAGCTTAGCCGATTAGCAAGTCGCCATTTTCGCACTTCCGACATTCACTTCGTTTATGATGATTGGTGGGTACACAAGTTTAGTGTTGGGCGCACAGACCTTTACAGGTCTGTGGTTGGGCACCTCCATTCATCCAATGCCCGTCTTTGTAAGTCAGTCATTAAAGTGGCACGTAATTGGCTGAGTAAAGTGTTGGCGGAAATAGCTCCAATTTGGAAGCTGAAAAAACTTTCAATTTTGACTGAATTCACTAGCCTAGCATTTCCCATTGAAATGACTGGAGGCGGGACTTGTTCACTCTCTCCAGTTCTTATACTAGCTCCATGGTACATCCATGGTAAAGCTGCAAAAGGGTGGGCAGAGATGGTTAATGGGATATGAGGATGGGGGGTGAAGGCAGTCGCTGGGGTAGAGAGCAAGGGAGTGCTGAACGGCAAGGATGGGCATATTGGTTTGGGCACCTAAGGGGGCATCTAGAGGGAAGGCAATGATGGGCAGTGGGCACGGGGGTGCCGGGAGGGGATGTCTTTCCTCAAGCTTGAAGGCAGTCACAGGGGTGGAGTAGAGAGCAAGAGAGCAAAAGTGCACAGAAAGTAAATCCAAGAGGCTGAGAAGGGGAAGGCAAAGATGGTTAAGTAAGGGTTAACGTTCGGCGAGAAGGTCGCTACCGTGGAATAGCAGCACGACAGAGAGAATCTTTAGACCCCGACGCGGAGCGGAGTCTCTCTCTGAAGTGCTGCTATTCCACAAAGCGACCGACTCGCCGAAAGTTAACCCGCAGATTATATGGATATACTTAAATGATTCACACATGGCGGGGACATTTCTTTAGGCCTATTTAATGTTAAGATTGTTGCTGCGCAAAACAAAACAGTGCCGTTGTGGAACACCGCTAGGCAACAGCTAGGTAGCCAGGACAACAGGTGTTGTCTATCACAGCAGCTGATTAGAGTCTTGTTGAAAAGTCGCTTTAGCAGCGAAAAGTCTTGTTGCCATTGACAGCGGTCTGTTATAGACCAACCGTTCCGTTATCGAAAAATAACAGACGTGCGAACGTTGGGGAGCCCCGTTGAAATGAATGGAGCATTCGACCGATGACGTCACTTACAGGCTGCTTGGGCTCATGATGGTGAGATGAGGTGCAGCTGGCCTGTTCAGTTGAGTGAGGCTGGTTAATTGGACTAATTACCTGCACCTTAATTGGTGCAGGTATATAAGGATGCCTCCCCTTCTTCATAGTAGCTTCCTCTCTCACATCATGACCAGACAACACTTTTGCACACACCACGCTACACCAACATTTCACACTTACTTATATTTGACCCACACGCATCCACACATAGGCTACCCCTAGACATTATTTTCACCCTATTTCTGTTCTTTAAAATAAACATAAAAAACGGTAAACCTTTGTGTGCCTCTTTTATGTTGCGCCGGTAACGAGCCAGGCGTAACAGGCAGTCATAGGTGTGGACGGCAAGGGGGCAATAGTGCACAGCAGAGCCATGAGGAGGCTGTGAAGTGGGGAAGCAAGGATGGGCATAGGGGTGGGGTGTGTAGAGCAAGAGACTACTGCATACCCAGAGGAGGTACTCAGGGGGAGACAAGGATGGGCATAGGGGTGGGGTGTGTAGAGCAAGAGACTACTGAGTATACCCAGAGGAGGTACTCAGGGGGAGACAAGGATGGGCATAGGGGTGGGGTGTGTAGAGCAAGAGACTACTGAGTATACCCAGAGGAGGTACTCAGGGGGAGACAAGGATGGGCATAGGGGTGGGGTGTGTAGAGCAAGAGACTACTGCATACCCAGAGGAGGTACTCAGGGGGAGACAAGGATGGGCATAGGGGTGGGGTGTGTAGAGCAAGAGACTACTGCATACCCAGAGGAGGTACTCAGGGGGAGACAAGGATGGGCATAGGGGTGGGGTGTGTAGAGCAAGAGACTACTGCATACCCAGAGGAGGTACTCAGGGGGAGACAAGGATGGGCATAGGGGTGGGGTGTGTAGAGCAAGAGACTACTGAGTATACCCAGAGGAGGTACTCAGGGGGAGACAAGGATGGGCATAGGGGTGGGGTGTGTAGAGCAAGAGACTACTGAGTATACCCAGAGGAGGTACTCAGGGGGAAGCAAGGATGGGCATAGGGGTGGGGTGTGTAGAGCAAGAGACTACTGAGTATACCCAGAGGAGGTACTCAGGGGGAGACAAGGATGGGCATAGGGGTGGGGTGTGTAGAGCAAGAGACTACTGCATACCCAGAGGAGGTACTCAGGGGGAGACAAGGATGGGCATAGGGGTGGAGCAGAAGGCAGTTGCAGAGGTTGAGAGCAAGAGAGTGCTGAACGGCAAGAATGGGCATACCACTTTGGGGACTAGAGAACAAGCGCAGACTGCAGACTTACTGCACAAAAAGTAAATCCACGAGGAGGCTGAGAAGGGGAAGGCAAAGATGGTGAACGGGCATATAGTGGTGAGGATTAGATGAGATGAGATGATACGTTTTTATTCAATATCATAGCAGGTGAAGGAGACATACAGCGATTGATTGATTGACATGAAAGGGAGAAAGCCCTTAAAAAGCTGCACGAAGCTGCTTAACAGCAGGGAAACCCAAAGAAAAGGAAAACACAGGTATAACCACAAAATAAAACAAAACAATACACACAAAACAAGACATGGGTCCTTTTGGGTTGATTGAATATCAACCGTGCCGCCGCATTCTGGATCATCTGCAGAGGAACCCCACCCAACCCCAACCCATGAGACCACATGAGAAATCATGTACACAGTGTTTTGTGAAATCATTGTGGCTTTCTAAATATCTATAATGAATCTATTGGGCATATGTGAGCAATAATTTCCGTTTGAGTGTCTTTTTAAAAACTTTCAAGGAGTTGCATTTTTTAAGCTCTTGATCAAGCTGGTTCCATATTTGGAAGCCTCTACATGATATGCTAAGGCTGGTACTTT
The DNA here is from genome assembly GCF_034702125.1 of Engraulis encrasicolus. NCBI lineage: Eukaryota > Metazoa > Chordata > Actinopteri > Clupeiformes > Engraulidae > Engraulis > Engraulis encrasicolus. The sequence continues at coordinate 51,908,294 of NC_085875.1, forward strand.
TTAGTGATGAAGGCAGTCGCAGGGGTGGAAAGGAAGAGAGCACTGAACGGCAAGGATGGGCATAAGTCAGTGGTGTAGTCTACTTTTTTATGGTGGGTATACTGTATATTTGAGCATTTTTTGAAGTGGGTATACTGTATATATTTGTGCTGTGTAATTTAGAAGTGAGTATACTCCGTATACCCGCGTTCTACGTAGACTACATCACTGGCATACGTATAATTTTTGGGACTAGAGAGCAAGTGCAGATTGCAGAACTAAGGGTTCATCTAAAAGGAAGACAAGGATGGGCAACGGGCATAGGGAGGGGGGTGCAGGCAATCACAAGGGTGGAGTAGAGAGCAAGAGAGCAAAAGTGCACAAAAAGTAAATCCAAGAGGCTGAGAAGGGGTTGGCAAAGATGGTTAATGGGCATATAGTGGTGAGAGTGAAGAAGGGAGTCTCAGGGGTGGACAGCAAGGGAGCAAGAGAGCACAAAAAGCACATCCATGAGGAGGCTGAGGGTAGGGACACATACACGCGAATTTGCGAACATTCATTCCTATGAGAGAGGCGAAGGCAAGCGAACAGGAGCGAAGCGAAGCAAAATTATTAAAGAAAGTTTAATGTTATGCAAATGAGGAGCGAATTCGCCTGCCGCGGCCCAATCAAATCAACAACATAACTGTTCCATTCCATTTGATTCGCCGCAACGACCTGATGACGGTTGGATTTTGCCTCTCTTCGCTTCGCTCGCTTCGCCTCCTATGTGTCCCTACCGTGAGGAGGGGGAGGCAAGATGAGCATACGGAGTGGGGTGTGTAGAGCATGCATGAGGCTACTGCATACCCACTGGTAGGGCTGGGTAAAATAAAAATTCACATAATCGATTCACAGGGCACAAAATCGATTTTTTGGTTCTTTTTCTTTTTGTTCTTTTTGTTTAATAGGTCTATGGAAAATACCCTGTAGGTATTAGTCAATTAGGCTTAGGCCTTCTTATTACAAATTAGCAATCTGTTAACACTGTCAAGCCACAGCCCTTTGACATTTTTATATAAAAATAGGCAACAGCATCTTTTGGGGGAAATCCTGGCACCGAGAAGGGAACGGATTGAATCGATTCGGAATGAATCGAATCGAATGGAATTGAATCGTGATTAATCGATCCAAAGCCCTAAGAATCGAAATCGAATCGATACAGGAACATGGCTGCGATACCCAGCCCTACCCACTGGTGCTGCTAATGAAGTGGCGCAGCGGTGTAGCACAAGGGCACATCATGGGCAGATGTTACTTTTAGCAAGACGACAGGAGGATTCAGATTGCATTACATTATTTACTTAGCTGAGGCTTTTATCCAAAGTGACTTGCAGTTATTTAGAGGGTATTGGTTACAGTCGCTGGAGCAATGTGGGGTTTGGTGACTTGCTCAAGGGCATCTCATCTCAGGCAAGGATGGAGGTGTAGGGAGAGGTCAGGCTGGATTCCAAACTACAACCCCCAGATTGAAAGACTAACTCCCTAACTATTAGGCTGCGGCTGCCACTGAATTTTGATTCAGGAACATTTTTTGTCAGTGTATACCTTCACACAGATAGCTGTAATCTGACTGGAATTGGGAATACTTGTCTTCCAGCAGTCCCACAGTTTCAATATAGATGCAATGGAGGGAATTGATTTTCAGCGCGTTGTTACAGTAGATCATGGTGATTAAGGGCAGTTTCACAGTGCCCAAGCACAGAGGACAATGTGGGACTATTAGTGTCAGGAGAGGACTCTCTAGAGCAGTGGCTCCCTCCTGGTGGGCTCTGAAGGTATTCCAAATGGGCCTTGAAATCATTTTCTAAAAATCAAAATAATATTTGTGTGTTACTGTTGACTATTTGAGTGCTATTGTTTATTGGAATGGAGGTGGGCCCAGGACATCTGTGAAGATTTCAAGTGGGCCCCCAGTTAGAAAGGGTTGGGAACCCCCGATTCATCACTTCAGTCATCCAGCAGTGCCTCTGCAGTGCACGTCATCTGCTGAATTGTAAAATGGTACATATAGGCTACTACAGCATTCATGGGAAGATAACAAGTACAGCCCCATATATAGTACCCACATGTTGTCTAAATGATAATGGGTCACAGCATTGCTGTTGAACTCTGGCTATCTGCAACGTGTGCTATCTAGAAATGATGCACTAACCCTCTCCTCTCCTCTCCTCTCCTCTCCTCTCCTCTCCTCTCCTCTCCTCTCCTCTCCTCTCCTCTCCTCTCCTCTCCTCTCCTCTCCTCTCCTCTCCTCTCCTCTCCTCTCTCCCTCGCTCCACCCACTGTCTCTCTCTCTCCCCCTCTCCCTCTCTCTCCCTCTCTCTTTTACGCCTCCTCTCTCTCTCCTCCCTCCCCCCCTCTCCTTCTCTCACCTCCTCCTCCAGGTCCCCTATTCGCCCTCCTCTACCTCGACTAATGAATACCTCTCTCTCTCTCTCTCTTTCTTGCTCTCCGCACCCCCATGTCTCTCTCTCTCCTCCTTCTCTCTCTTTCTCTCTCTCCTCCCTCTCATCTGCTCCCTCCAGGCGCCCTCCTCGCCCTCCTCGCCCTCGGCTAATGAACCAAAGTATGAGAAGCGCTGGGTGGACGCCGTCTCCCTGCCCTTGGCCATGGCCCGGGTCTCCAGACACAAGGCCCCCAGCCACAAATTCAGGTGCAGTGGCTCGCACACACACACACAAACATACACACACACACACACACACACACAGACACACACACACACACACACACACACACACACACACACACACACACACACACACACACACACACACACACACACACACACACACACACACACACACACACACACACAAACACACACGCAAACACAGACACGTACACACAATCGCACACACGCACGCAAGCACGCACACACACACACACTGACAAATAGATACACACAGACAAATGGACCCACTACACAAACTGACACATACGGACAAACGGACACACAGACATACATTTCACACTGATGCACACACTGTGTATTACACTCACACTATTTATGAATAAATGGCTGTCTTCCCCCCCCCCCCCCCCTTGTCTACTACCATGACAAAGCACAGCTAGATTTGCAGCTAAAAAAAGACAAAATATTGGACATGGAGAAGATCCCCTTTTCATGTGTGAAAAGTGTGATTTTCCCAGTCATAATGAACACTTAGAATTTGATAGTGGTGGTGATAAGTATGAAGTAGGTAACATTTATGAATGGACAGCATGAATTCTGGAAATAAACCCATAAACACAGTTGGGCACATAACATTGGGCACATTCTACTACAAATTCTATGGTACTGGTTGTCAAACTTTTTTAAATAAACGCCCCCTGGACCTCATCATAAGCCTCCCACCGCCCCCTTAGTATTAAAAAATAATTAAAAATAGAGAGAGAGTAAAGCCTTAGGTAACATAACATACTGTAGCCATTACCGTTTTGTTGACAGTAGGGTTACAACATAGGCTCTGCTCAAAGTGGTTAATGTACACGTACTCGTATCAGTTTAAAAAAAAAAAGTGGTATCGTGCATCCCTACTGTTCATCCCTACGTTCTGTTCTTCCTGCCAGCTTGACCCACCTGAGATGATGTTGTTGTTTAAATGGAGAGCAAAGAAAAACATCTTGTAGAATTAGCGCTGTTTTATAGCCCCCAATTAGCGTAAATGATGCAGAGCTAACCAGACATGGATCAATGGAGGACAAACATTCCAACAGAGTGAGTGAACGATGTAGTGAACTGATTATTATGCTGGTCTGTCTTCAGCACAATGAGAAAATTATGATATAATAACAACAAAAAGTACACCCCAAAAAAAAACCCACTTTTTTTCTACAATAGAAAAAAGAATATTCCTCCGTAATTAGATTGGTTTGCCTTTGCCATGTATTTTTCTGATCATTAATTTAATTAGTTTGCTCTCACGGTGGAATCAATGTATCGCCTCCCTCCTTCCCTCCCTCCCTCCTTCCCGCCCGCCCGCCCGCCTGCCGATGGCGTCTTATGAGAATGAGGTGGGCCTCCTCAGATCTAATCACTGGGAGCTGTAATTAGTGGTGGGCTTGTTTGCTCCAATTAGTCTCCATTTGCACTTTTCATATTTCTGTTTTTTTTTCCTTTTCCTTTCGTGCTCTCGTACTATGTGTGATCCGCTTATGCATCGTTACGGCAATGGAGTATGGAGTGTGCAATGCGGTGAGCAGCACAGAATGAAATGGAATGGATTAGAATGTAATGGGTCCCCTTCTCTTCTTCCTCTCTGATCCTAACACTGTCTCAAGTAGAGTAAATTGCTCTCTCTCTCTCTCTCTCTCTCTCTGTCTCTCCCTCTCACTTGTTCTGTCTTGGTATCTGTCTATGTCTGTCATTCTGTCTGTCTGGTTTCTTTCTCTCTCTCTCTCTCTCTGTCTCTCTGTCTCTCCCTCTCACTCGTTCTGTCTCGGTATCTGTCTATGTCTGTCTGTCTGTCTGTCTGTCTGTCTGGTTTCTCTCTCTCTCTCTCTCTCTCTCTCTCTCTCTCTCTCTCTCTCTCTCTCTCTCTCTCTCTCTCTCTCTCTCTCTCTCTCTCTCTCTCTCTCTCTCTCTGTCTCTCTCTCTCTCTCTCAGTCTCTGTCTCTCTCTGTTTCTCTTTCTCTATTGTTCTCTCCTCTGTGTGAATTACAAATGGTCTGATACTTCAATTCAATGATAATTTACTGTACTGCCCCAGCTATTTGGTTTCCCTTTTAGTCTGCGTTTGTAATGGCTTTGACCTTACAGCGTGTATTCATCTGATGTAACTCCTCCTGTGCGGAGAGCAATGTGCTTAGTCTGCTCTGTGCTCTTAGTAATCCATGGCGGTACCCATTTTTCTCTTTTTCTCTTTTTACCCAAGAGCTCTGTACCAGAGGTTTATCCTCTCTCTGCACTCAGTTTTGCCATCTGAGTCCCCTTTCTTTCACCCCCTTTCCCCCCCACCTTACAGCCTCGGTCTCTTGCCCTCCTCTTCCCTCTACCCTTTCTCCTCTCCTCTCCACTCCTCTCCTCTCCTCTCCTCTCTCCTCTCCTCATCTCCTGCTTTCCACTCTCCTCCTCACCTCTCCTCATATCCTCTCCTCTCTCCTCATGTCCTCTCCTCTCCTCTCCTCTCCTCTCCTCTCCTCCTCCCCCTCTCCTCTTCCTGTCAGGTTTGATATACATAGTGAGCCCCTGATGGAGAGTTGGAGAGGTCTGCACAGAACCTCTCATAGAGTGACGAGAGAGCTGGCACATTCACAATAGCCCTCCACACACACACGCACGCACGCACGCACGCACATTCTCTCCCTCTCTCTCTCTCTCTCTCTCTCTCTCTCTCTCTCTCTCTCTCTCTCTCTCTCTCTCTCTCTCTCTCTCTCTCTCTCTCACACACACAAGCACCCCATCTGTTTGGCCCCAATCCATCCTCTCTTGTACCGACACAGTCCTCTCTGTCTCTCAAAATGTCTATTATTGCTCCCACCCCTCCTCTTTTTGTCACTAAAAATGTCTATTACCCCTCCACACATACATATCCGTCTGCCAAAAAAACCTGCCCGCCACCAACCTGTCTCAATGTATGCAAGAAGCCCCAATGGAAATGGAACACTTGGGTCTAATGGATTTTTTATTGTGCTCTGTCATTCACAATGGCAGTTCGCTTGGTTTTCGCCGCTCCACTCCAACCCGCAGACGGCTTGGAGCAGGAACTGAAGCAGAACATTACATTCTTGGAGCCATTTCTATCCGAAACAGGCCAGGCAAGCCACCCGTGCCACGTTGTATCTCTCGCACTCAACTCGACTCAGATTATTTAAATTATGCCCCCCCCCCCCTTTATAAATGGCCGTATCAGGGAATAGCTCCCTCGCCCTCGACATTGTTTCGAGTTATGTGACACACGGCATGTGTTTTATGGTATAATTAAAATGTCTTCTAGAGTAGCGTAGCGTTTCAATCCGTGCCTGAACTAAAAAAGGAAATGGATTTTGATCTCGAGGTGAGGTGAAACTTAATCATGAAGAAATAATAATTACGAAATACTCAATTGTAAGCACTATTTTCGTTTTGTTGCATTTGACAAGTGCACGATTGAACATCTGTCTCCTGATTGACTGCCTTGAGTGAGTCCCTTTTTTAGCACTACTTGCCCCCGTTGGCTTCAATTGTCCTACAGGTTGGAGGCTGCCCTCTCCACCACAGACTTTACGTGGTTATTATTTGCCTTTAGTGAGTCTCTTTTTTTGGGAAAACTTTATTTTAAGGGGTCTTTAATTACTGTGTACTTGCTCATTAGGTTCATTGGAATAACTGGTGTAATAACATGTGAGTACAACTGTACATTACAGTACATTACAGTTATTACATCATATATGTTTTGGGTATATACATACTATAATAACAATAACAAAAAAACAGTATAGGCTATACCATAACAACAATAATGATGTAACAACATGTACTACAGTTGTACCTGCATGTTATTACACCAGATGTTACAGTACTGTATTATTAAAGGCCCCTTACAATAAAATGTTACCCTTTTTTTTAATTACAGTTGGGTTTGGCCGGTTGGCTTGGGTTATCCTATAAGTTGGAATTGCCTTCTCCACCATATACTTTATGTTATGGCTTGTGCAGTTTGGCATTGCAAATTCACCCTGAATTGTCTTTACTGTATTTCACCCTGTTACAAACTTCTACAGAACCTTAATTGCATTTCAATGCACGTACCACACACAGATTATTGATTATTACAATTACTAATATATGGTTATGGAGAATAATCCTTGTTTTTCTTTTTTGAGGCTAAATATATTTCGACATCAATGGCAGGCCTTGCTGAACAGTTTGAATCAACTTCAACTTCAACTTTTCAACTTTATTGTCCCCAAAAGGGGCGATTAGTTGTGCAGCAAGACATAAGCACATATAGACAGCAACAACATATACCACAGGACAGACATAAAGTGCAGTGGTCAATAAAATGTTAAAATGACCATAAATATGATTATATAAAAAGCTAAGAACACATCATGAATAAAGAAAATAAAGAAAATAAGATACCATATACAATAAAATACCATAAACAACGCCAGTCAACGAATCAGTGACCGTGTTGCCAGATGGAAAATGTTGAACTGTCTTACCAAAACCTCAGGATTATCGATTTTGGGGACTTTTGGGGAGAAATGATTGTACACAAAACAAATGGTTGCTATAAGTCAACTGAATGAAAACGTATCGTACATCTGGCAACACTGATCAGTAAACTCCTCAGCTCCCTCTGACTCGCAAGAGCTATTGATCTCCAACTCCTGTAATTGTTAATGATTCCACCAACTGATTCTCTCTCCTGTCCTTCTCTTTAACCCCCTCTATTTCTTTCTCTCTCTGTCTCTCTGTCTCTCTGTCTCTGTCTCTGTCTCTCTCTCTCTCTCTCTCTCTCTCTCTCTCTGTCTCTCTGTCTCTCTGTCTCTCTGTCTCTGTCTCTGTCTCTCTCTCTCTCTCTCTCTCTCCCTTCCTCCCTCTTTTCTCATCCTTTAGTCCAATCTCTTACATTCCTTCTCCATTTTCTGCTTTTTTGTTTTGCCTTTCCCTGCTCTTTTTCCCTCTCCCTCCATGCAGCAGGCCGAACAGTTTTGAAGTTGTTGCCTTAGACGGGTCCTGCACCAATGTTCTGCAGTTTAGCACGGCAGCCGAGAGCACAGACTGGCTTCAAGCAATATCAACCAACATTAACGACTTGACACAAGAAAATGTAAGTGTGAAAGAAAGTAATGAAAAAAAGAGAAAAGAATGGAAAAAAACCTGTATATATGCATAAACTGTAGATGTGAGCCTGCCAAGCCTGTTTGTTTGTCGTTAGTCGTCATGAATGCATAATTCATTTATTTCAGCTGCTTGGCTTGAATACAAATTGATGTATAACGAAAGAGAAAAGCCGTCCACAGTGCCAGCATACAAACACCCAGTAGTAGGCACTTTTCTCTCTTCATTTATTTATTTATTTATTTATTTATTTATTTATTTATTTATTTATTTATTTATTTCATGTAGATTATTATTTTGGGCTTTGTATAGAATCGTTTGAGTATAGATGGATGAGATAGCAAACAGCTGCACTCATTTATCTCCCGTGGAAAAAGGGACTGAGACACCTCTCTCCTTAACGCGCTCCTCGGCATAAAAGGCCCCTGCACTACCTTAATGGCCGATGATAGCGAGCTTGTCAGAGGAGACAGTCTCACCTATTCCTCGCTTGCTTGCTCATTCGCTTGCTCGTTCGTTTGCTCGTTCGTTTGCTCGTTTGCTTCGTTTACTCAGGGGCGGATCTAGCGGTTTTGGGGCCCTAGGTGAAATGGCAACATGGGGCCCTCAAGAGTCATTCTTTAAACACGTCACCAATAGTCATGGAAGGAGAGATATTTTACATGCAATTTTAGTGTTTTGTCTTGTATATATGTTCAATTACTTTACATAAGTGACAAGTTAAGATCAGGGCTACTTTTTTTAGGTGTGTTTATAACGACTGGTGTGTCTGTTGAGGCCCCTATGGAGGGCAGATTTGATCGGGGACCTAGGCAATTGCCTGGGTTTGCCCAACGTAAAGTCCATGTCTGCGTTTACTCTCCACCCTTCCGTTCCGTTCTGTCTGTACGTCTGTCTCCGAGCAGCCTGCTGTTGCACACCGCACACGTAACAAAACATTAGTATCCCTCTCTGAACACTGAAAGACAGAAGTTATCTGCCTAATGATGGCATCTCTTATGTGTCGTCTTAATTGCCATACTGATGATCCGAAAGACCCCTCTTCTTTCCCGACAAAAAAACACAAATGTGGCCTGATTTTTTGCACAGCTGTTTTCCCCCTTCGTTCTCTTTTCTTTTCTTTTTTCTTTTTTTTCAAACCGTAAATTATCTCTCATGCGTCACCTAATCATGAATGCCAAGACTGATTGCTAAACGTCCAATTAAGGAGTGATTGTATATCAGCGCAGCACAAGCGAGCGAACGAATGAACGAACTCAGAGGAGCCGTGACTGGTTTTTGACCTACAGTCTAAAAATAGGCACAGTGACATGCGTGACTTTGATGGCCCGATGACGACAGACTTACAGCTCCTGACAGCTGCTGACCAGACAGAGTTTTAATTAATTAATTTATTTTGTCCGACTGAGTGGTAATAGGGGTTTTATTTGAAGTGCAGTGGACTCCCATCATCACAGATGCTTGGGATGGAGCTGTTGTGCCACCGTGTCCGTGTCTAACAGGCATGAGAGGGCATTGTTTTGAAACGCAAAGCACAGTGTGCACGCTTGCATCAGAATTAATCAAGCCTACGAGTAATCCTTTCGAATGATAACACATAATTATACCAGAAAAATGGATTGTGAACAGTGGGCTGTGTATTCTGCTGGTTGAGATAGCTGTTGTTGAATAATTCAGGCATGTGTGTTTGTTTGGACACAGCAGGTGGGGTGTTTTATATGTGCTTAATAAGCTGCCATATTTCTACAATTTCAGATAAAAATGACCAACCAGGGCTTATCGCCTGATGATCAGGTATGCTATTTACTATTATGATAAGCTGTGTGTGTGTGTGTGTGTGTGTGTGTGTGTGTGTGTGTGTGTGTGTGTGTGTGTGTGTGTGTGTGTGTGTGTATGTGTGTGTGTGTGTGTGTGTGTGTGTGTGTGTGTGTGTGTGTGTGTGTGTGTGTGTGTGTGTGTGTGTGTGTGTGTGTCTCTCTCTCTCTGTGTGTGTGTGTGTGTGTGTGTGTGTGTGTGTGTGTGTGTGTGTGTGTGTGTGTGTGTGTGTGTGTGTGTGTGTGTGTGTGTGTGTGTGTGTGTGTGTGTGTGTGAGCCTGCATGTGTTCATTTGTTGGATGTTCTACAGCAGTTGTGTTTATTTGGGTGAAAGGCCAACATTGTCATCGTACATGGAACATTTCCATCACCATTCCAGAATTTAAAAAAAACGATGAGATGATTGGGCATTCTATCCATGTTTCATCAAGTTAATTAACCATTCTTGTTACCATTCCATGCTCAGTTTTTACCAGTTTCAGTAAAAGTTATTTATTTTGGCTTTTCATATTATTTCACAAAGTAGACAGCATGTTAGACTCTCCATAAAACCAGTATGTTAGATTCTCCATAAAACCACCTCTCTCTCCTTTCACTGTGCTGAATGATTGTTCACACAATGGAATAGATGCATTAATACTTTTGAGTCTCTGCTGGAGCAGTTTCAGAAAATGTGGTCCTAACAACATGACAGTGTGCGTATGCAAGTGTACCGCTACCGAGATGCTTTCAGCTTACTGCAGACGTGCAGAATACCAAGCTGGAGGGTTATATTTCCCCCCACATTCACAAATTTGCTTCTTAAAGAGGTTACAGGAAAATGTGGAGGTTTTATGCATAAACGTGGGCAGCGATGCGTAAAGAGTATCTTCTTATTGATTCCACTGACGGCATGAAAAGTTAGGATGACAGTGCACATCTTTGTTCTGGCGTGAAAATTCACTCTGTAATCTACTTAGATGTGTGCGTGGTGAAAACTGTCAGGATCGGAGACAGCATTATTCACACCAGCAGTTTTTTTGTCCTGTGAAAGTCAACATTTTATTTCTTTACGTCTTAAATTCACTATTTGCACAGTCCCACCCATCCACATTTTGCATCCTTCATAGTTGTTTACTCTCTGCAGAAATAGTACAAATAATATTTAATGGCTTCAAATGTGGCTTGTAACACCCAGAGACGTAAATAATAAGCCACCAACGTAATACTCATGCCAATGTAATAAAAAAAATGTGCCGTAATAGCCCGGCCAACGTAATAATTTCCTGCCAACATATTCCATTCCACTCTGTTACCTCCTGTCAACTTATTACAGATGCTTCCTTCCAATGTAATAATTATAACAAGGCAGAAAATTATTACGTTGGTGGTAAGCTTGAGACGTCTTACATTTCGTTAAATTTTGTCCCACCAATGTAATAAATGTAATAATTTGCTTACGGTAATAGATTAAAAATAAGAATTTATTTGTATTGAGGGTGTGAAGGCATTTCAGGACAGAGGTGTTCCCAATGACATTTTCATCTATCGGTCACATTTAATGATACACATAGTTTTGAGCAGGAAGAAGTTATTACGTTGGCAGGAAATTATTACATTGGCTGGGCTATTATGTCTGAACTGCACATTTTTTTTATAACGTAATGTAATATAATATAATATAATGTAATCGGCAGCATATACATTGCAGAAAGGAGTTACAGTAGGATCAGTGTTAGGTGTAGGATTACAGAATTTTGTTCTGTTCAAATATACTCTAAAGGCAACAGTAAAACACTATTACGTCTGTTCCTCGCTGAAATATTCCTTGCACCCATCTCTAAGTCTCTATCTCTTTCTCTCTCTGCCTCTCTCTCTCTCTCTCTCCCAGGTCATTCATATGGGTTGGGTATGCGAGCACCTTCAATCAAGTGATGCCAACCAGCCATACCGCCACAAGTTTATGGCCCTCAAGGGATCCTGCCTTCACATCCTCAGGGGGCCGCCGGTAAGAGACTATGGGTACAAGTCAAACCACTGATCTGTATAAGAGGACACTGTACATTCTATTCTAAAGTGAGGAAACAGCGGGGGTGAGACTAGACCCATTAACCTGACGAAAATCGCCATTTCCCATTCATCTCTACGGAGACTTGAAGCAATGTATCTCCTTGCCAATTCCTGCTGAGTCTTCTCTATTTTGGGCAAGCGGTGGTTTCCCGTCCATTTCCAATAATCCAAATATTTTTTTAGGACTGACCCTTTGTTTTAGAGAGGTAGTAAATTGTTTAATTGACCAATGAGCATTGTTAGTTGTGACAGTTAGAATTCTTATAGATTTCTTTTGATTGACAGTCAAATGCAACTGTCGTCCTATCAGCATTTGTTGAGCATTGCTAAGGTACGAATCTGCAAATTTTGGGTGGAAGAATCCTCACAGATCAATCGCGGATGCTTCAAAACCGTTGAATGGAATACAGTAGAATCACGTTGCCGTCCATATATATACTAAGTCAGTGAGTCAAACCAAACATCTTCTAGTAGAGTAAGACCCCGAACCCCAACTAGCCAATGCAAAGTAGTGTGCTAAAATTCAATCGCCTCCTTCTTCTCTTTCTGTGGCGTTTGGTGGCTGCTTGCATAAGATGTGCGCTATCGCCATCAACAGCACTGGGGAAACTCCATTTATTCTCAAACTAAGGTCTACTAAGGCCGAATCCCATTTCTAATTTTTACCCCTAACCCTACGCCTTCACCTTGCCCCTCGTGCCTTCTAACAAAGCAGTAAGGTGTAGGGCTTGAAACGCAACCCCTAAGAATTCAGACACTCCTTCAACAATCACGGAATAACACTCAACAGCTGTCACAAATTCCATGCATTAGGTTGACGTTAATAGCGTTTTCATGTGCGTTTCATGGGGACAATGACCATGAATGTTAAACTTAGTACAATGCAACAATTATTACAACTGTAAAGCCGTAAATTATGGCGAAAATACTTATTAGTGTGCTTTTGTTGATGCCGCCATTTTTTAAAGGCATTTGAAGTGTGCCTTTGGATAATATCCATTTCAAGGGGAGGAAAGCCCTTCCCCTTAACCCTTCCCCTCTGTCTGAACGTGAATTGGGACGACCCTAGCCCTTCATGTGAACTGAACATACAAAAGGCCTTTCCCATTACTAATCTCTACCCCTACCCCTGCGCCTTCCCCATGCCCCTCGTGCTTTCCAAAGAAAGCTTTAAGGTGCAGGGCTTGAAACGCAACCGCTATGATTTGGGATACCCCTTCGACAATCATGGAATGACACTGACAGCTGTCACTAATTCCATGCATTAGGTTGACGTTAATTGCGATTGGGAGAAAAGGGCCATCACACATTAGGACAATGATAAACTTAGTGCAATGGAATAATTGTTACCACTTTAAAACCGTCAATTGCGGCGAAAATACTTACATTTGTGTTCTGTTGGGGGTGCCATGGCTTGCCGGCAATTTTTAAATGAATTCGCGATGCATTCTGGGAAACCTGTCGAAGCCCTCTGTCGCGAGGTCTGGTGTCGGAAAATCTCCTCGCGGAGGGGTGGGACTCGGGAAGATCTTTTCCGTACCCCTACCCATCTGTCTGAACTTGAATCAGGATGCTACTACACCTACACGTGGACGCGCAAAACGGAGGAAAAGGAGATCGGCATAGGGCTAAGGGGTGTAATGGAATTCACCCAAAATGGAGGGAAAGGGGAAAGGCGTAGGGCTAAGGGCTGAAATGGGATTCAGCCTAAAAGTCTCCTAACCTAAGGTCTCCTAAAGGGGTGTTCACCAGGCTTGTACGAAATTCCGAATTGAATGAATTTGAATTCAAAGTAATGCCATAATATGAACAATAGGTGGTGGTGTTCTATGTACTCTCAATGGGTGGTGTAGCTTAAATTCAAAGAAATTCAAGGTAATGACACCACCTAGTGTTCGTATTATGGCATTACTTTGAATTCAAATTCATTCAATTCGGAATTTCGTACAAGCCTGGTGTTCACCTAACATCATATGGATGCCGGCAAAGTACAGACTTGATGTATATTACTCTACTAGAAGATGTTTGGTCAAACTACTCACTCCCGTCTTTTTCTGTGGTCTCCTGCCTTGTTAGTCAAGATCCACACCATCGATGATCACATTTTTAGATGCGTCCCACGCATCTCTATAAGAGGCTTTGGTGTCCGTCCGTCCGTCCGTCCTTCAGTCCGTCCGTCCGTCCGCCCTCCCGTGATGAGTTTCTGAATTGTGATTCCCTCTTGTGATTCCCTCTTGTGTCCACAAGGTGGCAGTCGCTCAGTTTTGGCCTGGAGCTCATGCGTGCAAACCAAACGTCTACCATAATGGTTAGCAAACCGGCTACGCAGCTGATTGATTGCATTATCTGACACAACTGCAGAAGCACAGAAGTCTGTATGCATATTCCATCCATGTGTGCCATGAAATAGGAAGGCATGAGACATTTGCAGATAGCGTTTCCTATGTACACATCTATGGCCAAGAGACCGTGCTCTTTGCCAGTGAGAAAAACATGGCGGCACTCCCTGTTGATTTTCACATGAAAGTTTTGCTTAATTTAAAGTCCCTAAGCGACTATAAATGTTGTGGCTTCCATATATTGATGTAAAAGTGCCCCACGAAGTAATGAAGCACAACAAAGTTACTCCACATTACCATTTGACCACTCGTTTTTCTATGCTAACAGGGTAGCTAATGTAACATTGTAAATGATCCAGGGAGAAAGGGGGAAATGTTGTGATTTCAGTCCGCCTGAGGCAACGATTTTCGTGGGGAAGATGACCTGCATCTCGGTGGCATTGAACCACGCCCCCGTGCCTTATTTGGCTCGCTCAGCACGTGCGTCCTCAGTCCAATCGCAATGCTTTATTTTCCCCAGACGTTTAATCGCATTTAAGTGAAAGTGCCATGTATACACATCGCAAAATAACTCTTAATCTGATCTATTTAAATCGCATTTATTAAATCGGACTTAAAAACATCATGTGCACGTAGCCAATGTCTCATTGATTAGTTTATGGAACTTACGGTTTGTCTGTTACGGTCCACGAAGACAATATCCACGTGAAAACGCAAACGCCTGCAAACCACTGTTTTGACAGAAATACAGTTCACCTGTCGCCTACTCTGTTTTCTTCCCAAAGCGGCATTTAAAAGTATTCCATGAAATCCAACATCAACGTCACTTCAAATAGGTGACAGCATCATGCACACACATGAAATAACACTTCAGTGAGGGGGGGACATCACTGCTCTCATATTAAAGTGAAAAGAGAATTTCACATTTTAGTTTATTTAATGTAGGCCTATGCAAAATTGCAAATAGCCTATTCATTGAAATCTGTCCAGAAAGGGTTGTAATGTTTGCCTGTTTTTTATGTTTGTAATTATTATTTTTTTAAAAATAAAAAATCGTGATTAAAAAAAAATAGCCTAACAAAAATAGAGATTTTATGTTAAAAAAAAAATGTGATATGGGATGGACCGATGGCCCCCCTAAGCTAAATTCGCCTTAGGTCCCCACATTGCTAAATGTAGTGTAAGGGATTATTTTGAAAAGACAGTAACATGTAATCAGCAATGCATTATAGTTTTTCAGTAAATTGCCCAACACTGTTGAAATCCTATGGTACTTTTTCAAATCCAGGCTTATACAGTACATGGTAGGCTTATTGATAAATTGCCTTGACAGGTTATGAGGAGGCCAAGGGGGCGTTTGGGCAAAAAAGGTTCAGAACGGGCATAGACGGACGCATCTGTTGTCCGCCTGTCGGACTTGTATTTCAATATCTTGCAAAGGCACAATTCCAAGGTCATGCTCTCATATGCAATCAGATGGGATGCAACTGAATGGGAAACAAAAGTTGGTGTATGCTGTGAAAAAGTGTCTTTGCGCTGTTTTTTTCGCCTTCCTGTCCGCCTCTCCCCTTTCCCATCTTCACTTTAGCTCCCATCTTCATCCCAGTCCTGACCTCCCAACCAAACTAACGATAAGCATTGAGTGGTTTCACACCAGCAAGAAGAAACAGTGGCAGGCGAAAGTGAATCTTGATAGCAGGAGCAAAGGTGGCAAAAAAATATACAGAGAGCCGTCAGGTTATCATCTAGGTTGGACTCTTGATGTTTTATGAAGAAGAGAGGAGAGGTCTTTTCTCACTCTAGAGCAGAGGTGCAGTGCCCGTGGATGAAATATATACTGTATATATACTATATTATACACACACACACAGAACTTGGTCCACTCGTACTCGCAATGGCACTGGAATGCTCTCTCTCTCACACTCTCTCTCTCTCTCTGCTGCTATCACTCTCCCGCGGCATTTAGACCAAACGGCTGCCTCTACGAGTGAGTGGAGAGCAGAGAGAGTGAAGACAGAAATATGGGCCAAAGGGCCTGGAGCATGAGTGAGAAGAAAGTGCTGTTTCTTTACTTTTCTCATTTTAATCACCAAATTAATAATTGGAGGAGCAGCCTTAAATGTATGCATCCTCTGTGCCTTCGAGGAGAATGGGGCAGAGCGGAGAGGAGAGGAGCGGGGAAGAGTTCCCAGTTATACATTAGCATGTCATTAAGAAGGTTATATACAGTATTAATTGTGGTCCCCGTGAAAGAGAATAGCGGTGGCTGGAGCATTTTTTTTTCTTATCCGCGGGTCCTGACAAGTTAAGTTGCACTGCGAGTATGAGAAGGAGGACATATAGCACTACAGTTCTGTTGCCCTTGAGGACGGAATCATTAGCTAGAGTATACACAGCGCAGACACTTAGACTGTGTGTTTAAATCTAAAAGTTCTGGTTTACTGTGGATGGCCATATGCTACAGTACAACTGTATAATTAAAAGCAAAACCCTATTCCAACATGCTTCTGTGTAAATTGGTGCTCTGTAGTTATCACCATATATTTCTTTTAATCACACAAGAATCTCCAGATGTCCCAGTCCAATTTGCGGGGTGAAAAAGGGGGCCTTGGTTCTGTATCAATTAATTAGTCAATGTTCAATGCATCTCAATGACCCATATGAACTGAAGTAACTAGAGTTTGGGGTCCAGTTGTGCATGTGTGTATTCTGCTCAGCTCGTCCTGTTGCTGCGTGGGTACTTTTCTCCCTGTTCGTTCCCACACATTATTTACCTGCGTTGACATAACAGTTCTCTGACATTTTCAATTTAGCTCTGCGTACACTATATGTCACCTGTGGGCACACAGTACTGTTTTGAACATCTTGTTTGTATGATATACCGTCCTGACATTTGCCCAACAAGGGATTAATCATAGAGCGCAGCGAGAGAGAGAGAGAGAGAGAGAGAGAGAGAGAGAGACAGAGACAGAGACAGAGACAGAGACAGAGAGACAGAGGGGAGGGGGGAGGGGGGCATGGGAGAGAGCCTGCAGGGATGTTTTGAAATGCTCATGTTTAATCTCTTTCACCAGGTCATGATGTCGGACTGGGCTGAGGCGGAGGCGACCTTTAACCTCTGTGAGGTTTTATTTAAAGTCCACAAGGTAAGATGGCTTATTATGTACTGACTTACCAATGAGAGAGAGAGAGAGAGAGCGAGAGAGAAAGCGAGCGAGCGAGTGAGAGAGAGAGAGAGAGAGAGAGAGAGAGAGAGAGTATTGTAGAGGCATTCTACACTGAACAGACGTGCTAGAATGAATTTATTGGTGTATACACATGGACATTCCATTCCTATTGTGACCTATAGCTTGTTGTTCTCAGTGGAATGTAGGCAACAGTACAGAAGGAAAACACTCACCGGTCAGGTTTTAACCAGAAACTAAGGTGATGGTTACATGTGTGCGGATGTTTTAAAACAAATATCCATATACAGTATTTACGTAGAACAGCTTCTAAACTGCACAAGTGTTATGCTTGTATGAAAATGAATTAATCTTATGCTGCTCTATTATCAGTTTAATTCATTTCAGGTCCGCCTGATATGTACTCAGTTTAAATAATCTAAAATGAAGTATTAATTTCAAGATCATATTTTAGATAATAACACAGTGATGTTTTGCATAATGGAACAACACATTTCTAAATAACTTTACTTTCTGTTGTACTGACAACAAATTGTCTACTGTACACATGGTGTTATGAGTCACTATGTCTCATTCCCCTTGTGTGATGTCCCTCCTGCACTGCTGATGTGATTTATGATGCATTCCAGACCCAATCCAAACTAGTAGGAGATTGCAATTCTCCTACCTGCATATTTAGCAACTGCCGTGGTTTAACTGACTTAGCCTATTTTGGACACCAGTGTTAATTTCGTCAACCATGACTATGGCTAAACTATTTTGTCACAGCCCCTTTTTGATTTTTGTCATTTAGACTAAGACAAAGACTAAATTGGGAAGGCAAAGACTAAAATATGACTAAGACTGAATTTGATTTTCGTCATTGTGACTAAGACTAAGACTAAAATTTAAAAAGCTGACGAAATTAGCACTGGTTTTAAATAAAATAGAGAAAAAGAGAACCAGTGTGTGAAGAAGTTTTATTCTGTACAGTGTGATATTGTGTTAAAAAGAGAAGCAGTGTGCGGAGAAGGTTTATTCTGTACAGTCAATGATATATGGTAGCCCCTTAATGCACGCCGTACCTCCTGTGGCATGCTGTAGTAGACATTGAAAGTACTATAATACTACACTACTATGTCAGTGCACGGGGTCTTTAGTAATACATTACAACTTGGTCATTGCCATTCTGGTAGCAGCTAATTTATAATGCCGTGTCTTAAGGGGTTAAAAGGAGAAGCAGTGTGTGGAGAAGTTCTATTGTGTAGAGTGTTGACTAAAATGACTAAAAATTGACTAAGACTAAAATTGATTTTCATCATTTAGACTAAGACTAAGACTAAATTGGGAAGGCAATGACTTGACTATATTATGACTTGACTTGACTATAATATGACTAAGACTAAAATTAATTTTCGTCATTGTGACGAAGACTAAGACGAATTTTTTAAAAGATGACAAAATTAACACTGTTGGACACCAGATGGAAATTAGCTTTTGCGCTATGATCTGGTAGCCTCATTATCATTGACTTTCAAATCTCATACCGAGATTCTGATCTGACCAAGAAGATAACGAATAATGTTTCCAAACAACATGGTTAACCCACCTCCCTCGGTTTGCCAAAAAGGGCTGTGCGGAGGTTTAAACCAAACATTTTCCTAGTCCCAATAGAACGTCTCTGCTTAGACCACATCACTGCCTTGAACACGCCTCTACCCAGGGCTGTTGGAGTTGCTCAACGTTGATTGCATCCTAAAAAAGTGGGTTGAGTTCCCCAGCCCGGCGGAGCTCAGGAAGTACTTGAACGAGCTCTTGCCTTGACTAACTTAGCAATGCAGAGGGTGTTGTGTCATTAGGGGGCTAAGCCTGGCTCATGATCTGGCACATTAACATGTATATGTTCAATGTCCTGAAAATAAAGTAAAGTAAGTAAGACTTTAGCAAGGTGTTTTAAAAAGGGCCAAAAGTACCATAATGGATACTACTATATTTCTGTTACATTTATGTTGGCACAATATCATACTATAACATGAAGAAGTTAAGGAAGAATGAGTTAAAATGATTGTGTCTGGAACAACCGCACACATTAGAGAAATAAATGTTCACTTATTTATTGACATTTTACAATGAGGGTTCCATGGGTGACGCCATTATCCTCAGACTTGGTGGGAGTAGTGCGAGTTCCCCCACCTTCGCTGGTAGGAGGTTCCAGGTCAACTGCCGTTCCAGAGCATTTTTCGTAGTAAGATGGGATGAGTGCGATCTCTTACTAGTTTGGATTGGGTCTGGAATGCGCCATTAATATCCGCTGGTAGAAGTGCTGTTCAGGAAGGGATGGCTCTGACACAGAAGTGAAATGGTACTTATAATACAACTTTTAATGTTATTCAATTTTTAAATTATTACATTTATGAGATATATACTGTCATTGTTGTCATCGTCGTCGTCTTCGTCAATCATCATCATCATCATCATCACCGTAATGATCATCATCAAGATTCAATTGATGATTCACGAGTTTATTGTCATTCAGAAAAAGGCAATGAAATTCCTCATTCCTCAAATGAAGGCAGTGAAATTATCCTCATCATCATTACTTATTCTTCTTCATCATCATCAAGTATCATTAAGTATCAAAAACAATTCCACAAGGAAAAAAGCACTGCAGAATGTAGATAGCTGGCTCGCAATGATTGGATATTACTCAAGTTTGTGTGATATGCTTCTGTGAAACACAGAGGTCTGAAACAATGGGCACACCACATTTCACATGTTCACAGATGGCTTTAATTATATTTATACATTTAAGCCAGTTGGAAATCTCCTTAAATCTGTGTCTGGTAAAGTTTTTGTTGTTCATTAACGAACCTAGTCCTCGTTAATGGCAACGGCAAAACTTTAAAATCCCCTGCACAGCTACTCAATGTTCTACTTGTTACTATGTGTGTGTGTGTGTGTGTGTGTGTGTGTGTGTGTGTGTGTGTGTGTGTGTGTGTGTGTGTGTGTGTGTGCGCGCGTGTGTGTGCGTGTGTGTGTGCGTGTGTGTGTGCGTGTGTGTGTGCGTGTGAGCATGTGTGTGTGTCTCTCTCTGTGCTTGGGTGAGAGAGAGAGAGAGTGTGCGTGTTTCTGTGTGCGTGTTTCTGTGTGCGTGTTTCTGTGTGTGTGTGTGTGTGTGTGTGTGTGTGTGTGTCTGTGTGTGTGTGTGTGTGTGTGTGTGTCTGTG
>NC_085875.1:51933675-51938675 GCF_034702125.1 Engraulis encrasicolus
CTTCTTCTTCTTCTTCTTCTTCTTCTTCTTCTTCTTCTTCTTCTTTCTCTCTCCCATGCACATTCTCTTCTCCCCTCTTCTCTCTAATTAAGTGCTAAGGGTATATTCATCACTATGCACCGTCGGTTTCCAGACATGTCTGTATGAGGATTTAAAAAAAGTTTGGCAGTCAAAGGCAGCCAAGAGTCTTACAGTAAAGTAGAAATCAGGTATTCAGGTGGGATGCTAGAGAATGAAGCCCCCCTGTAGCTCTGTATCCCTTAATCATCCTGAGAAGGGTTGCCAGATGTGACTGATCATTTCCACCCCAAAACATTGAACACAGATCCAAAACTCCTTGAGGGCTCTAAATCCCGCCCATTTTGAAATACATTCTGTTGGTATCTATGGCCATAGATCTACATAGCAACCTGCCCCCTTCTTTTACCTGCAGCCCAGTTGGGTGGGAAAACAGCCCAATCTGGCAGCACTGGCCCTGAGCTTCTCATACTAGCAAAGGAGGAAAAGAGAGAGCAGACATGCAAGGAAGTCATCAGAAATTATGGCTCTCACTGAAAGAGAATAAATATTTTTTGGCCCTCAACCCAACCATATTATTGCCTTGTTGTGCGGGCCCCTCTGAAACCCTGGACCCCTAAATCATCCTAATGCACACACGCACACACACACACACACACGCACGCACGCACACACACACACACACACACACAGACACACACACACACACTCAGCAGCAAGCCTCACTCAGGGCATGAGATTAAACTGTACATCACCACTGGTCAGGCAAAGAAGAAAAAGACATGTCAAGAGAGATAGAGGAGAGTATTTCTACTGAAAGGAAGAAATCAGTTACGAGTGAATCTACTGTTTGCTGCGGATAACAACGGTGTTCTTTTCTTCTATAGTGGAAGAAAGGAGAGTGGTCAGTGCAGTGGTTCACAAATGTTTTTTTTCTGTTGGGACCCCATTTTGTAATTAAGAACATTTTCGCGACCACTTATCCCCCCCACCTCCCACTTCATCTTAATATTTCAACAGACAAAAATATTTTTTTATGGGTAATGGGTTAGGGAGTCAGACTTGTGAGCCAAAGGTTGCTGGTTCGACTCCCGACCCGCCAGGTCGGTGGGGGAAGTACTTAACCAGTGCTCTCCCCCAACCTCTTCCATGACTGAGGTACCCTGAGCATGGTACCGTCCCGCCGCACTGCTCCCTTTTGGGTGCCATTGGGGGCTAGCCCCTTGCACGGGTGAGGTATAAATGCAATTTCGTTGTGTGCCGTGTGCACTTGTGTGTTGTGGAGTGCTGTGTTACAATGACAGTGGGAGTTGGGGTTTCCCAGTTGGTCTTTCTGGCTTTCTAAATGTTCTTTATGTATGTTTATGTAAGCATTCCCTTCACGTCTTCACCTCCCCACCCCCCGTTATGGGAACCACTGGCTCAATGCAACACAGGCCCAAAAGCAAACCCACAGCTAGCATTAAGTAAATAGGGCCGTGGGGAAATGAAAGCGAAAGTTACTTTGTCCTCAAAGCTCCTCGTACTGGTCAATAAGAGGCGGTTCTACCATTGTTGTGGTAAATCTTTGACTGTCTGGGCAGGGGGACTCTACGCTACAAACAAATGCAATATTTCAGCGCCTTCACATTTTATTTTTGCTTTTATTGCTTTCATTTTAAAAATTCTCTTTTAAAGGAACAAAAAAATTGATATGGTGTGGAGCTTGTTTTTGGCAGGTGACTGTGAGTGTTTGTTTTGATCTAACCGACTTTATTATTAAGAGATGAGACCTGATGGTAGAGTGCTTACAGGTATCGCCACTGGCTTTTATTGCCTTTATTTTTTTCTTTGTAGAAATGTCTTTTTTCTGGCTGGAAGGGATTGTTTTTTCAGGCACGCACGCACACACACACACACACACACACACACACACACACACACACACACACACACACACACACACACACACACACACACACACACACACACACACACACACACACGGAGGGAGTGTTAGTGGATTTTGCTTTTTCGGTCCTAAATTTGTGGGCTGGTGTGAGCTGTAATTCGGGGTTGCCTGCACCTCTTGTTTGGCTTCGGTCTGTTGTTTAGTAGTGTAGTGTGTTGCCCTGCGGTTCTTATTAAATTGCAAAGGGCAGTGGTGTTGGCGGCCAGTAAAAGAGGAGCAACAATGGCAGCAGGCAGCAGTAGAGATTCTAGACCAAAATTACCAGGGGGACCGAGGTGGGGACAGTGGTTTTTCAGGGGAGCGCCTAAATTGGCAAAAGAGGTCCATTTTTAATGTTATGAAAACTGATTATAAAAAATGTATATCCTGCTATGGTTAGAAATTGATATTTTAAGTAATTGGCTCTTTAGCCTGTAGGGCCCATAACAGGGGCCATCAGGGGATCTACAGGGGCCCTGGCCCACTCTGGCCCCTGTCTAGAACCACCCCTGGCAGGCAGGCTACTGTGGAAGCTTCCTGGCGCTGAATTGAAGCAATATAAACCTTTGTTGCATTGAAAACTAGATGTAACTAACATTACACATATAATTTATCTGCTTGTCTACCGTTAGAGTGGGATAAGTTTTTAATCAATTACTGTCTGTAAAGTTGTACTGTAGGAACTATGCCAATTGCACCAGAATCTTGTGAGCAAGATAGACACGTCACTATGTGGACGTCTAACTTAGACGCCTCTGGAATCCTCGTTGTGTGATTATTTAATTTAAGATGATGTGCATGGTTTCTACAGTGTTATCCCTTAGATACCGTCGGCATTCCAAATGAAGATTCTATGCACGTCTAAGTTAGACGCACACTTGACGCCTGACCGGTTCCACAGAATTAAGGGTCACCCAATAAGCCAATCAGAAAATAGAATTCGGTTGTGAAGGCAGATAAAGCTTGTTTATGGCGCTTGGTCTGGCAAACCCCCTATAGACAGAACTGGTCAGCCACTGTCAAATCAAATGCCTATTTATAATAGGACGAATTAAACATCTGATTTCAGTGACATGCTTTGATTTATTTTCTTTTTCGTTTTGTTTTTGTTTGTTTGTTTGTACTGATTGAGAAACAGGTAAATGTAAAATAGAATTCATTTGTATTCTTACTAGCCAAGTTGGCAAACTACCGTAATGTTACGTGTTCTCCCTGCTGCGCGTGCTTACAATGCTGATTTTTGTTTTTATTTCGTGCAACAAAAAACACCTAAAAAGCCAATCAACTCCAGGTAGGGCATTGCTGTTCATTTACGGGTACTAGGGAAACATGCATGGCAAAAGACATAGACAAGAAAAGAAAGGACACTCAGTCTCCCGATTAATTCCTTTACTCTTTATTATTAGTTTAATTAAATTTTACAGAAGAACCTGTTCCGTAAGGCCTCTTCTCATTCAGGCGTTAAATTGCCTTGCACACACTAAGGTCTGAGCCATGAACATGACCGCGCACGCACACACACACACACACACACACACACACACACACACACACACACACACACACACACACACACACACACACACACACACACACACACACACACATCTCTCTCTCTCTCTGTCTCTCTGTCTCTCTGTCTCTCTCTCTCTCTCTCTCTCTCTCTCTCTCTCTCTCTCTCTCTCTCTCCTCTTCAGGTGGGGAAGAGAGTACATGAGAGACACTCAACATTCCGCTGTAGTCAAGGGTAGCTCCTTGAGAGGTGAAAGGTCAGGGAAGGTCAAAATGAGTACAGTTGTACTTCCTGAGAGCTGATTACAACTCCAAAACTCTCAATTTTACACTCAAGTACATCTTCAAACAAAAGCGTATAAGAAACAAGTACAATATAATTGACTTGGACATAGAATTATGCAAACTTTAAAACAATGAGAAATACTATCCAATAGATACATACAATGTACAACGTGGACAAAAAATAAAGGTATGTAATTTTTTTCAACAATTCACAGACCTGGAGATATATAAATACATTTCTTTTATTTTCGTTCACAGCGCAATGTGAAAATATTCAGTGCCACAGTGATAATGGTATGCTTTGTCACTCCTATTGTAAATGCTCGTAGTAATGTTTCTATAACAACATGCTCACACCATCGGCACCTGCTAAAGAGGAAGAATGTGACCCACTCAGATGAGACTAACACAGAGACTTACTCTCCAGTGCAATTGTGCTTTTCTGTGAACACGTCGATCTGAACCGTCTATGTGCATTATGACATTGCAAGTTAACGCGTCCTCCACAACGCCCTGTGACAGGTTAGGTTTAGGGTTGGTATTGGTCTGGGCACAGTTTCGCCATTTCCCTTGCTTTTTTAGCTGTTTTTGCCAAAAGTACTGTGGCAGAAATTTTGCTTTATGTTTTGTAGTTGAGCCAGTGGCATGACCATGTCAAAAGCATCCATGTATGTTTTATATTTTGTCCTCAGATTCAAATATGACCAACATTCCGAGCAAGACACACATGAGCAGTCACACACACACACACACACACGCACACATACACACACACACACACACACACACACACACACACACACACACACACACACACACACACACACACACACACACACACACACACACACACACATAAACACACACACACACACACACACACACACACACACACACACACACACACACACACACACACACACACACACACACACACACACACACACACACACACACACACACGCGCAGTCCTCTTTCACTCTTCTCCTTGCTGGCTTTCAAATGCACACACACACTTGTACACATGGGTCCACACATATGCACGCATGCACACACGTGCACGCGCACACACACACACACACACACACACACACACACACACACACACACACACACACACACACACACACACACACACACACACACACACACACACACACAGAAAGTGAGAAAATGACAGGGAGAAAAAAGACAGAATGAGAGAGATAGAGAGAAAATGAGGTAGGGTGTGAAAGAGAAAAAGAAAAGGCGAGAG
>NC_085875.1:51943675-51948675 GCF_034702125.1 Engraulis encrasicolus
AAATGACATAGATGGTATTTTAAGTTGGCTAAGGAACACTGCATATGATATAATTTTGAAAATCAACATGGCTTCGAGCGGGATTAGAACTCACAACCTCCATATCTGTAATCCAACCCCTTTGCCATTGATATTAAATGACATACAATACATGATATTTGAAGTTGGCTAAGGAACACTGCATATGATATCATTTTGAAAATCAACATGGCTTTGACTGGGGTTCGAACCTCCAACCCCCATATCCCTAATTCAGCACATTTGCCATTCATACTAAATGACATACATGGCATTTTAAGTTGGCCAAGGAACACTGCATATGATATCATTTTGAAAGTCAACATGGCTTTGACTGGGATTCGAACCCCCAACCTCCATATCTGTAATCCAGCACATTTGCCATGCATACTAAATGACATACATGGCATTTTAAGTTGGCCAAGGAACACTGCATATGATGTAATTTTGAAAATCAACATGGCTTTGACTGGGTTTCGAACCCCCACCTCAATATCTGTAATTCAGCACATTTGCCATCCATACTAAATGATATACATGGCATTTTAAGTCAGCCAAGGAACGCTGCATATTATATAATTTAGAAAATCAACATGGCTTCAGGTGGGTTTCGAACCCTCAACCTCCATATCTCTAATGCAGCAGCATGCATTACCACTAAGCCAAGCAGCTAATTGTCATGCATAGTCCAGCAAGACTATATTACATTGCATTGCAGAGCTGAACAATAGGCTTCTAGAATGCTTGCTCGCACCTGCTCGTTAAGAATGGAATCTTGAGACAGTGACAGTTGAAATGGAATCCTTCACTGGCTGCACCTGTTGTGATTGACTGAAAGACAGTTAGTATTGAGCCTTTAACAGGGGAGAAAATGAGAATGAGTTTTTTGTCTTTACAACATCGTTGTAAAAAAACTAAAAGGAGTTGGCACGTGTCCTTTTCACAGATCGGAGTCATGCTTGTGATCTCTCTAACAGTCTTTGAATTAAGTTTATAGGTGAAAGGGTTCAGGCACAAATGGACCTCCGTGTGGGACATGCGCTGATCTCTTGAAAAATGCACTTTTCAAAAGACTGGGATTCTCCATAGAGCCAGGCCTGTTTTTTTACAAACCTGCCATTTAAAAAGTATTGGGAGTTGGGAGATGAAACTTTCACAATTTGGAGACATCCCATAGAGCTCGCTAACAACGCGTCAACTAAACTTCTAGGTGAAAGTGTTGATGTTTTATGACCGAAAAAGCCTCCTACACTCTAATCTCTAGAGTGGCGGAACCTTGGTTCATGGAGGTTCCACCACTGTTTCCAATGGGGACCCAGGCTTTCACTAAATCGCCAAAAACGGGAAAACGACAAGAGACACGGAGAAGCCTATAACGAAACGCGATCTCCAAGCCGAGCCGGTCGTTTTAGTGTTTGAACGGTGTCTCTATCTCGAAAGGCCTAGGAGGAGATCCATTTTCTATTTTTACTGTCCCTGTACAAGAGAACCAATAAACAGGACTTAGAGATTACTATAATCGGGCCTTGCTCTGCAAGAGCTCTGCTCTTGCTCCGCAAGCCCGCTTAACAACAAAGAAAAACGCTCAGTAAATCTAAGACAATGCATCTGTAAAAAGTTTAGTCTTTAGTCTATTTTTAAAACATTTCATCGTTGCGGCAATCATCGAGAAGCTAGTTCCAGAGACTTACAGCATAATAACTAAAAGCAGCCTCCCCAGCCTTTGTATTGATTCTAGGTAAAACGACGAGGTTTTGTTATAAGGACCTAAGGTGCCTAGCCGGTGTGCAAAACAGAAACATATCCCTAAGGTAGCTGGGCCTCAACCCATTTAAAGACTTAAAAACAAGTAATAGTGCCTTAAAATCGATTCGATACCTCACCGGGAGCCAGTGCAAGGACCTTAAAATTGGTGTGATGTGGTCAAATCTTTTTGTTCTAGTAAGGAGCCTTGCAGCTGCATTTTGGATGCGTTGGAGTTGTCTTCTTGGGGAGGCCTGTAAAAAGGCTGTTACAATAGTGAATCTTACTTGAAATAAAAGCATGCACTAGTCTTTCCAGATCCTGTTTAGACATAAGACCCCTAATTTTAGAAATCTTTTTAAGATAAAATGCAGCCTTGACAATGGCTTTCAAGTGACTGTTAAAATTAAGTTCACTATCAATAATGACGCCAAGTTTTTTCACAGTATCCTTTGCTTTAAAGGTGCACTGTGCAGGGAATGGCCAAAAAAGGTACTGCAACTATGCTGCTCATTGAAACTGGGTTGCCTATTGCCAAATTTGATCTTTTCATGAAAGTTTACTAGGTAATAAACTAATATTTTCTAGTATGGCCCAAGTACAGTCATTTTGCAGCTAAAAATGGCTATTTCTGGAAATCCAAAATGGCGGAACATGGAGAAGATCCCCCTTTTCGTGTATGAAAAATGCAATTTTTCCAGTCATAATGAATTTGATTAGAATTTGATGGTTTCATGAAAAAGGTAACATTAGTGAATGGGTAGCATGAATTCTGGAAATAAACAACTAAAAATCTTACACAGTGTACCTTTAAGACCTTTAGCTTCCAGCATGTTCTAAATACAATTACTAAAAATAGACATCCAGTTGTTTACTTGATCAGTACAGTCATAGAGCATTTGAAGGGGGGCATAGTCATTAGGTGACAAGGCCAGGTAGAGCTGTGTGTCATCCGCATAGCTATGGTAGCTGACAGAGTAACTGTTCATGATTTGCCCTAGAGGCAGCATATAAAGGTTAAAAAGCACTTCCCTAAAATGGACCCCTGAGGTACCCCGCAATTCCAGTTCATCAGTGAGGAGGTATGGTTACCTATATTGACTGAGAAACGTCTTTGTTTCAGGTAGGACTTAAACCACTCAATAACTGCCCCTGAGAGCCCCACCCAGTGCTTGAGTCGATGCAGCAGTATGCCATGGTCAACTGTGTCAAATGCTGCACTAAGATCTAAAAGCACCATGACTGATGACTTGCCAGCATCAGCGTTGATGTGTATGTCATTTAACTATAGCTCTACATATTTAACCACGTTCAGGTGTTTCAGCCAGAGCTACAGTCGCGAAGTCATTTCAACCTGACAACAACACAATTGTGAACGAATGAACATGGTAATTAAATTACTATTGACTGACCCAAACAATGTATGAAGTGAAGATTTGATGATAAATGGGTGGGAGACGTGACGCCTTGTTTTTTCGTAACATTAGTTAAAAACCTACAAAACTGTTATTTTCCTTTAAAAAACAAATGTCAATGAAAGAAGATGTGGTACATTATGTTTCATATTAGTCTTAGATGAGAAGAAACATTTTTGTTAAGATTTATGTAAAGGTTTATATGTCAAATTTCCTGCGATGTGACTGTAACATTAATGAAACAATATATAATAATATATATATAAATTAACCAACAACATTTTGAATAATGTATGAAGCATTTGGCATGATTGCATAAATCTTAACTTTAGATTAAGATATGTGAATGTGGAAAAAACTCAAGACAGTAATATTAACTACAAGTTCAATTTCGTAACACAAATTGCGTCCTGTGGGGTGACATGTATGTCAATGTTTGTGAATGGGCAGCTGCAAGGCCAACTACAAGGGTCTTAAAGACTGGCTCCTAACCAGTCAGTACCTCAGTTATTGGAGAGTGCTGTGGAAGTTTAAGGTTAACCTCTTAATATGTCTTCATATTGCAATCTTTCTGTCACGCAATGCTTAGGTTCATTTTATGGTGTCCTGTGGTGTGACTGCTCTTATAGGAGGAAAAAAAAGTTTTTTATTAATGAAAACACATATTAAGATTAAACACAATATCATTATCAAGTTAGCATGAGCTCAGATGTCAGTCATGTATACAAAAGGATTAAAATGGCCAGAATGCAGTGAATTCCCTGTGGTGTGACTCCATTTTCCTGCGGTGTGACATGCCTATGCTATGTGTTGATGCAGGACACATTTTCCCAAAAATGGCAAAAATAAGGTGAAATTCCACAGACCACTAACTGCTTTATTTTTTTCTATTTTTTTCCAATTTTTATCCATCATTTTTTTCAGGAATTTGAAAAACTTTTTTTTTTTTTGCGTTACGCCCTTAAACGTCAACCACCCAAATATAGCCTACCAATTGACTTTGTGAAGTCCGATATCAACTTCCCTGAATGACAGCCGAGCCGACCAACTGTTATGCGTGCATTGCCTTGGAATTGTAAATGCATTTAGATGTAAATATTGAAAATGGAATGCACTTTATAGGGACTGAAACAAACACATTTTATTTGACCATTTTAACATGAGGGTTTCAGGCAGCGCGTGTGAGAAACTCCCTGCGCCCTCTCCTCCTTCCTCACAGATGTTGCTGACGACATTAGAAATCTGATCGGTGGAACTCATTAATAATAAGTGCGTTGATTAGGCTCTGCTGCAGACAGTACTGTACAGTGTTGCCTCTTTCGTAATAGACGCAAAGTTTAGCTAAATGTTTATATCCTCTTCCTCTCTGGTTTAGTAGGCAGACGTAAGGTATGCAGACGCGAGATGCAGCAGTCAAAACTTGTGTTCTAGCTTGCGTGTCGCACTGTTGCTAGGCAGCAGTGCGTTTGTTGTTAGGTAACAGACATAAAAAAATGATAGTAGACATTTAGATCGCTACTTGGGATTCCTAACTCAAGATAAGATTGGATTTACAAAGATAAGATAAGAATCCTAAATGGGATAGGATTTGTTTTCTGTAATACCAAACTGGTATTGGTACTGGAATTCCACCCCAGCATTCCACTCCAGTGTTCCACCATAGCATTCCACTAGAGTATTCCACCACAGCATGCCTCACAACAGAAACTTAATCTGTCTCTTCCCAGATGAATGGGTTCCGCCTTGCTCCACAAACATTTATTTTGTATTCATAGGTCTCCGAAGGCAGGGTTTTATATTAAAAAAAAACCAATCCTTGTCCTC
>NC_085875.1:51953675-51991175 GCF_034702125.1 Engraulis encrasicolus
GGTGGGGATTGAACCTGCAAACCTGTGATTTGCAGTCCAATTCCCTAGCCCAGTGTTTCCCAACCCAGGGGTACGTGTACCATTGGGGCGGTATGTGGAAAAATATGAATGATAACAAATATGTGGAGGCTGGAGCATAATCATATCTATCTATCTATCATCTATCTATATATCAATGCAGCATGTCAGAGTCCCACTTTATGTCTTGTTGCATCATTTACTTCTCTTATCTTGCATAGCTGCAGCTACTGTGGATGGTGAGAGTGGTGCTTGTGCAAGCGTGTGTGTGTGTGTGTGTGTGTGTGTGTGTGTGTGTGTGTGTGTGTGTGTGTGTGTGTGTGTGTGTGTGTGTGTGTGTGTGTGTCATGCTTTCAAATACTTTCTGTTCTATTCTACTTTCTATAATATTTTCCTCTGCTTTTCTTCTGTTTTTGCTTTCTTTCCTCTCAAGTACATTGAATGACAATTAAGCCTATGTATAATGTTTTGATTTGTGGCACTGTGTGTGTGTGTGTGTGTGTGTGTGTGCGCGCGCTTGCATGTGCGTTGGTTTGTGGGCCAATGTGTGTGAGAGGTGGTCGTTTAGATTTGGGTGGTCTGTATCAGCTCTTCGCAGATTACAGCAGTGAAATATCTGCCCTAGACATTTCCGCGGAAAAACTGTTATCTGACCATCCCATAATGTATGCATTAGATTTTAAAGCCTTCAGATTTGGTCTCTAATTTCCCTCTCTGCTATGAAGAGCCTGACATAGCTGTTGCTATGACGACCGGGAGATTGTGTCGTACCTGTCCAATTGGTGTGTGTGTGTGTGTGTGTGTGTGTGTGTGTGTGTGTGTGTGTGTGTGTGTGTGTGTGTGTGTGTGTGTGTGTGTGTGTGTGTGTGTGTGTGTGTGTGTGTGTGTGTGTGTGTGTGGAAAATAACTCTGGAGCTGACAGCCTGCACAGTGGAAGTAATTAACATAAATAGTCAATCCCGTAGAAGAGCCAGAAAGAAAAGAGAAAAAATAGAAATTGGAGAAAATATACACAGGTGATTTAGATGCCAGCACTACTCACAGTGGGGTCTGGTATCATCTAGTTAAGTTTTCTAAAGCCTAATTTGTGTGTGTGTATGTGTGTGTGTGTGTGTGTGTGTGTGTGTGTGTGTGTGTGTGTGTGTGTGTGTGTGTGTGTGTGTGTGTGTGTGTGTGTGTGTGTGTGTGTGTGTGTGTGTGTGTGTGTGTGTGTGTGTGTGTGTGTGTTTTGTGTGTGTGTGTGTGTGTGTGTGTTTTGTGAGTGTGTGTGTTTGTGATGTTAGTGTGTGAGGGAGAGTGTTTGTTTATATCTGCTTAATTAAGACTATTTGTTCTCTGTCTCTGTCTCTGTCTCTGTCTCTCTCTCTCTCTCTCTCTCTCTCTCTCTCTCTCTCTCTCTCTCTCTCGCTCTCTCTCTCTCTCTCCTCCCCCCCTTTTAGTCGAAGACCTACATGTGCAGCAGTCATGGCAAAATCCTGTGTTTTACCATCGACTTTGATGCTGGCTTCTGTTGCTCGGAGAGCCTATCACAGGTGAGAGTTTGATGGGGGTTCAGGGATTAATGTGAAAGACTCATACAGCGTAAAACATAAAAGTGAACTGTGTAGGATGGTGGCCAGAGTAGGTACTGTATTGCAACTACGCTGCTCATTGAAGCCGTGCTGCTTATTGCCAAATTTGACCTTTTCATGTATATTTATTTGGTATATTTATTATAGTATATTTATCTGGTGGTGATGGTAAGTATTTGTGAAAAATGTGAATGGCCATTTATGCATGACGTCTGGATATAAACTATTACAACAATTACAGAGTGCACCTTTAAAACAGTTACAGTTATTACAGTTATTATGAAGGAATACCAAAATGTAACATTTATTTTAACACAATCTCAATAGTCTTCGGATATTATCCAACAAAAAAAACGTATTTCTGTTGCTATGTTCCGAATATCTTTTTTTTTACCATTGTACTTATGACATGTAGGCCTAGTGTTGTAGCCTATTCTGCAAATTGGTATTTTATGTGCTGCTTGTTAGCTTTCTAGAGGCTATTTATATAACTGTGAAACTCCAACTCCAATTGTCATTGTGACACAGCACTCCACAGCACACAGGTGAACACTACACACAACAAAATTGCATGTATGTCTCACCCGTGCAAGGGGGCAGCACCCAATGGCGCCCCAAGGGAGCAGTGCGGCGGGACGGTACCATGCTCAGGGTACCTCAGTCATGGCGGAGGATGAGGGAGAGCACTGATTAATTACTCCACCAACCAACCAACTGCCATTATAAACTGTATAGTCTACAATAAAAAAATGCTGAATCAAGTGTCACAAAAATGTCAGCCGCGAGAGATAGCTGTCAGTTTCCGCTCAGCGGGCAAGTGAAAGACGGCTAGAAAGTCAAGCGGACATAAACCTGGCGGAGCGCCAGCGATTCCCGAGCTGAGACACACACACACACACACACACACACACACACACACACACACACACACACACACACACACACACACACACACACACACACACACACACACACACACACAGACACACACACACACACCAGCGCTTCCTAAGCTGACAGCCGCCAGAATTGCACGATGAGTCTGGCACAAGCTATATACCACGCACACACACATACCCCCTCCCCCTCCCCACACACACGCATTCGCACACACACACACAGAGGCAGACAGGCACATGCACCTCGACAACACACCCACACGCCCTCACTCACACACACACACGCCATTGTCTAAATGAGAGCAGTTTAGTACCCATCCATCTTCAGAGTGGCACTGAACAAGCACCACGAACACACACACACACACATGCGCGCACACACACACACACATACACACACACCTGACTCTTAACAAACACTTGGAACACAGCAACAGCAGCAACTTACCACATCACGCACACACGCATGCACGCACGCATGCACACTCGAACGCAGCAGCAAGCAATAGCAACCTACCACAACATGTGAAAGTGAAAGCTCATCTGGGAAACTCCCATTGTGACATCACAGAATTGCATTTATGCCTCACCGGTGCAAGGGGGCATCCCCAAATGGTGCCTCAAGGGAGTAGTGCAGCAAGATGGTACCATGCTCAGGGTACCTCGGTCTTGGAGGATGATGGGGGAGAGCACTGATTAATTACTCCCCCCACAAACCTGGCGGTCCGGGAGTCGAACTGGCAACCTTTTGGGCTATAAGTCTTGTATCCTAACCGCTTACCCATGACTGCCCTTAAAAGGCTCTCTGGGTCATTTCACGTGAAATCAGACACTTTGGGACCCGTGTGTCAGATTCACACAAATGCAGTTCTGGGGTGCTACCTTGCTACTAAACAGGCACAGCAAGTATGATTGAAATCTGTGTCGGTCGGGTCCCAAAGTGTCTGATTTCTCGTGACCCCTCTCCAGTCTTCTCCAATGTGCTGCTGTACATGTAAAGGTTGTAAACAAGGAATGTGTTTCTTCAGACTTACTCAGACAATAGCTCAGGTGAAGATATTAGACATCAAATCACTCTTTAAAGTTTCAGAACGGCAAATCAACCATGTGCTCACTCATTATTCCATTACTCTCTCTCTCTCTCTCTCTCTCTCTCTCTCTCTCTCTCTCTCTCTCTCTCTCTCGCTCTCTCTCTCTCTCTCTCTCACTCACTCACACACACACACACACACACACACACGCGCGCGCGCGCGCGAGCGCGCTCGGTCAAACACACCAAACACACAAATAGCTCATGTTACCTGCACATGTGTGATGACACGCGTGCTTACAGACTCTCTCTCTCTCTCTCTCTCTCTCTCTCTCTCTCTCTCTCTCTCTCTCTCTCTCTCTCTCTCTCTCTCTCTCTCTCTCTCTCTCTCACCTCCTCTCTCTCTCTCGCTCTCTCTCACTCACCTCCTCTCTCATCTCATGCCTCCAACACACTCCCTTCTTTAGTCTCTCTCTCTCTCTCTCTCTCTCTCTCTCTCTCTCTCTTTTCACCAGTCAGACAGATAGACATGCCCTCCTATTTTGTCTATATAAATATTGCCAGAGCGCTCGGAGTGGCAGCAGCAGTGGCAGTGGCCCTTGTGAAGTGAGTCATTAGGCAGCTCTTATTATTAGACCCCTATTGGCTCTGCCTGCCGCTGCCGCCACCGCTGCTGATGGGCCTGGTGGCGAGGTGGTATTGAATGCAAATACCACAATGCTGTCTGATTTTCTCAGAGCCCGAATGTTGGCCATTAATTGCACTGGGGGCCTGTAGAGCTGATTGTGCAGTGCAGACGCAGGGAGCAGGGGAGGGGAGGAGGTGCAAAGAGAGGGAAGGAGAGGAGAATAGAGGAGAGGAGAGGCAGCAGGGAGAGGGGAGGGAAGGAGGCGCGAAGAGAGGGGAGGGAGCGCGAGGAGAGGAGAGGGGAGGAGAGGAGTGGCAACGGGGAGAGAGAGCGTACTACTACGCTACTCATCCTCTGACTGCTGCAGCAAGCCTGATTGTCTTTTCTCCCCTATATACCCCTACCCTATCCTGACACACATTTACACCACTGTCACTTCTAGCGCCCCCCCCACCCCCACCCCTCATCCACACTATTCTCACCAAAACCCTCCCCTCGCATCTACACCGCTCTCACCAGCTGCCCAGCCACACTACTCCCACCACATAACGCTCTCACCACCCATTCACATTACTCTCACCACATATCACCACTAGCCTGCCCCTCGCACCTACCCACACCCCTCGCACCACTACCCTCCCACCCAGTCTACACCCCTCGCACTATTACCCTCCCACCCATCCATACAACTCTCACCCATCCCCTCCCCTCCGGTTTGCACCACTCTCATTTTCAGTTTTTTTTATAGTCATTCTTTTTTTCCAAACAAAGTCAGGAACTGTCACGATGTGCTTTTATGGAGGGCTGTACTCCGTAGCCCAGATCTGTCATTGCAACTGGCTTAATTAGCTGTCTTTCAGGCGGGCAGGCAGGCGCAAGCTGTCTGTCTTTGCTGTCTTTTAGTGTGTTTAAGTGTGTGTTTAAGTGTGAGTGTGTGCGTGTGCGCGTGTGCACACACGCCACCCTGTCCAACAGTCAAATGGAAAGTGTTCACAAAAAAAAGATCTTTTTAGAAGTGTCAGTCACTCTGTGAAAAGCGTCGCCTATTTCAGATTTAGTCAACTAATAACCCATTAGTTTCATTAAACAATGCAGGTTGAAGTGCTTTTTCACAGGCAGGGCTCTTTTTTCCTTCAAACTGAGACACTGCCGTGTTCAGCCGCTACACAAATTAATCTCAATAGAGTAGCTTTCAAGTAGAATCAGCCAGGTCCTCTGGGTGTTCAGACCAAAACAAAACCTCCAAACAGAAAATGAGTTATTTGGCTGGAGTTGAGAAGAACAACACACACACACACACACACACACAGACACACACACAGACACACACAGACACAGACACACACACACACACACACACACACACACACACACACACACACACACACACACACACACACACACACACACACACACACACACACACACACACACACACAAACACACACACACACACACACACACACACACACACACACACACACACACACACACACACACAAAACGGGAGCCGGGTTTGTATTAGAAAATACTGCTGCCAGTGTGGTTATTTAGTTGAAGCGTTTTAGTTGTCGCTAGCATTTGTTCCACTGAAATCACCTGATAGGCTGTGATTTATTTGTCTGCTTTTACAAACAGAAAATCCTTTGGAGGTACAAGTTCTCCCAGCTAAAAGGTTCCTCTGATGATGGCAAGACAAGAGTGAAACTCCTGTTCCAAAACTCGGAAAACAAACAAATTGAAATGAAGGTAAATTGAACACCTCCTCTTTCCTCTTACTCCCTCCTGCCCACTCCCGTCTGCTTCTAGTCCAAACGCACACATGCACGCACGCACACATGCACACACACACACACACACACACACACACACACACACACACACACACACACACACACACACACACACACACACACACACACACACACACACACACACACACACACACACACACACACACACACACAGACTCACTCAGAGATCGAATTACCTCCCCGTTTCTCAATTACCTCTCAACATTTCCCCTGTCGCACTTGGTCTCATTTCCAGCCCTGCTGCTGTGCATGCTTGTCTGCTGTGTTTCTCTGTGTTGACAGGAGTTGGAATTTGCCAACCTGACGGCTGTGCTCCACTGCATACATTCCTTCATCGCCGCTAAAGTGGCCTCTGTGGACCCCGTCTTCGTCAACAGCCAGACGCTGGGCACCGCCAGCAGGAAGTACGTGGGAAATAGCTAGAGACTACTGCTAATGACTACAGCACTGCTAGCAGGAAGAACATGGGAAACAGCTAGAGACTTTCAGCACCCCTAGCAGGAAGTACATGGGCAACAGTTAGACTACTGCTTCTGCTCAGCACCGCTAACAGGAAGTACATGGGAAACAACTAGACACTGCTCAGCATCGCTAACAGGAAGTACACGAATAATAACTAGAGGTGACTGCTGCTACCTGCTATTACTCAGCACCACTAAGAGGAAGAACATGGGCCACAGCTAGAGACTGCTGCTACCAAACATTTTCTAGTAAAGTAAGATACCCCAAAGTCCGCCTAACCAATGCAAACGGAGTGTGCTCAAGTTTGGTCTCCCGGCAGCCAGAGACTGCTGCTGCTGCTGCCGCTAACAGGGCGTATGTATGTGGGCCAAAGCTAGAGACTATGGCTGCCACTACAGCACCACTAACAGCGAGTACACGGGAAACAGACAAAACATCTTCCAGTTGAGTAAGATACATTATGCCCATGCTTGGGCCTATGACGTCAGGTGAACGTCCCTTTAGGAGAAGTACAAGGGCAACAGTTACAAAGATCCTCCTATTAGAGTAAGAGACATCAAGCCCATACTTTTCCTGGATCCCTATGACATTAGGTGAACACCCCTTCCGGAGACCTTCGGTTAGACCTTTGGAGACTTTAGGTTGAGAATAAATGGAGTTCCCTTAGCTCGTAGATGATGTTAGCACACAACAACACAACACGTCATCAAACGCCACAGAAAGAAAAGGAGGAGGGGACAACGCCCCCATGGGAGAGCGAACTTGAGCACACTCCTTTGCATTGGGTAGGTGGAGTTTGAGGTATTCTACTCCACTAGAATATGCTTGCAGAGACTACTGCTACCGCTAACAGGAAGTATGTGGGCAAGAGCTAAGGACTACTGTTGCAGCCCCCACAGTGGCCACGTCCAGAACGCTCACTCGGGCACTACATAGCACACTACATAGGATACTACATACTGTACGTTGCATAATGTGTTATGTAGTGAACAATTGACTCTCAACACCCACCGCTACCAGGAAGTATGTACATGGACTTCAGCTAGAGACTACTGCTACTGCTACAGCCCTATGGTCAGTGTTGCCAGATGTGAAATGTTGAACTATCTTACCTAAACCTTGAATTTATCATTCTTGGGGGGCTTTTTGGTGGGAAATGATCATACATGAACCAGGTGGTTGTTTTAAAGCAATTGAATTAAAAATTATGACATAATCGGACATACGTCATGTTTTTTTTCACGGTATTGATCGTGAAGAGGACAACATTTTGGCACGAATATAATAAATTATTGTACATCTGGCAACACTGTCTACCATAGCCATGTCTGACATGCTCACTCGGGCACTACATAGCACACACACATAGGGTGCCAGTTGCCTCGTTTTGTTTTCCCATATAATGTACTATGTAGTAAACGAGTGAACGAATTCTTGACTCAGCTGGCAGGTTTTTTTTTTCTCCATGTAACACACACGTCGACGTGGCATCCTCGACTCGACTATTTTATGCACAAATTCTATATAGATATATTTAGTTCTTGTTATTTTTATATGACTTGTAAAATACTGTAAGAATTGATATGTGAAAGAAGAAAAACACAATCTTTTAGGGTTAGGGAATATTTTGACATGCATCAACAGACAATTTGGTATACGGTTTCTTTTTTCCCTTTTATCACAAAAAATAGTGGCCAAGTAGCCTGTGGCAATCGGTTAGAAGGGTGTCAAAGACATTGATACATTTTACAACTACATGGCCACTTTTAGAGCACAGACCTCAGTCAAGGCAGCTCAATTTCCCACAAGACTTAATATTATTCACCCCTTATCCTGGATTCCAGGCAATCATTGCAAAATCAAAAAAAAAAAAATCATTGCTAGGTTGACCAGTTCATGACGTATCCAACAACTTCACCAACATCTGTCCATGACTCTTTTGTGCTATGTTGTTAAGAAACGAATAAACAGAGAGGAAATATAAAAACAAAGCCCCTAATTTTGTTTTTCTGTCATAGACATCATTTGCTTACTTTGATACTCATTCCCAAATGTTTTTTTTTCTTCAAATACTGTGTGTATGTATGTATGATTGTATGTACAGTATGTATGTATGTATGTATGTATGTATGTATGTATGTATGTATGTATGTATGTATGTATGTATGTATGTATGTATGTATGTATGTATGTATGTATGTATGTATGTATGTATGTATGTGCTATGTTTGAGAAAGTTTCTCTGTATGAAGTACAAAGTATGGAGGATGGAAAAGATGAGAATATCCCTACCCACATATTAACGTATACAAGACAAACATGTGAGCTACATATGCGTTCCTTTGACATTGGCCTGACCATTTTAGCTGAAGCTCTGTATTTCCATCAATGTTACTGTGTGACTTGAAAGGTCAGCGGGAAATTAAATTTCAAGACAGGAATGCATAATGTATAAAGTACAGAACTGTGTCTTTGGCCATCAACTATATTCCAATGTGAACTTTTTCAGAAGCAAAACTTAGTTTTAAAAAAAGTTCAATCTTTTTTTCCCCGGACCAAAACCAACAAGAATGGTAAATTTCCTTATGAGTCATCTCACTGCAAAAGCCTTCCAATATGGAGGGATATATCAGTGTGTCTTTTTTTTTTTAAGAGAAACCTGTCAGACAGGACTATAGCGAAGCTCTCTTTTCACCGAGCAGAGAGGTTGTCTTGCTCACATCTTAACCCTAGGTCACTCCATGACTTTTTGATCCTAATTTCTCTCTTTTTTAAGTTGTATGTGAAAGCTCTTCAGTTTCATCAGCAAAGATCAAAAGCAGACTGATTGTGCTTTCACAAACCTCATTAACTCTAACTTTTTCATCAAAGGAGCAATTAAGAGAAGGCCTTGGAACAAATGTAAGCATGTATGTCCCCCCCCCCTCCTTCTCTCTCTCTCTCTCTCTCTCTCTCTCTCTCTCTCTCTCTCTCTCTCTCTCTCTCTCTCTCTCTCTCTCTCTCTCTCTCTCTCTCTCTCTCGTGAGAGACAGAATATAGAAAATATCCATCTCTGTTTAGTTGGAGGTGCTTTTGTCTGGCATTAATGGTGCAGTTAATCAGATAAGTGCAGTTCTCTTCTGTTTGGAAGTGGGATAACCAAGTTTTTTAATGAGGAAATGTAGTGTGAATGCACACACACACACACACACACACACACACACACACACCCACACACACACACACACACACACACACACACACACACACACACACACACACACACACACACCACACACACACACACACACACACACACACACACACACACACACACACACACACACACACAATGATGTGATTCTATCAGTATTTGAAAAAATGCAGAAGAGGTTTTGATTACATCCTTACATCCTATGGTGTTTTTCCTCACCATACAGAATTGCTGCCGTAGCTTCTGCTGTTTCTGCCACTTTAAAATTCAGTTTCTTAAGAGTGCACTGCTAAATTCTTAATCTGCATTGGAAGACCCCCAAGAATTGGCCTATTAATTGCTGACTCTTTCATTAATTACTCCGGTGAATATTTTATGTTACCACCCCCTTGGAAACTCAGGAGGTCCCGAATCACGAATCAGACCATTTGGGGAAAGTGCTGTCTAAGAATCATACATATATCACAAATGTTGTAAGCACAGATGCCTGAATACTTCACCATTTGACTTCTGAGGAATACTTTAGTACATGGTGCACTAAGCTTTACACATTTTTTTCTGATCGCTAAAGCTATTTTTTTGTAACATAAAGGACCACTTCAGTCAATTTCAATATGCTGTTGTATTCCTCACGCTACCCTTGACTTGTCAGTACCCGGTGATGCCACATTTTTCGGCTCAGCCCTTTCCGAGATATGAGCTATTCTAATGGGGGCAGCGTTTGTTTAATTTTTTTTTTTTTAAATGGACATAGGCCTACTCCAAATATTTCCCCAAAAGGTAACGCTGTTTGCTAGTTGTCTGCTGATGTTGTATAACATTTTGGATGTTTTTGGGAATAAATAAAAATGTTTTTCTGAAATGTAAACAAAGCGCTGCCCACATTACAATGACCAGGATCTCGGAAAAGGCTGAGGAAGAAAAAAAACAAAACCTCAGGTACTGACAAGTCTAGGGTAGTATGAGCATTACAACTGCATGTTAAAATTGACTGAAGTTATCCTTTGAGCTGTTTTTGCAGAACTCTTCACATGCATACGATAACCTGAACACACAAAATCAGCTGTGTACATACGTACATTGCAGAATCCAACACAGTATGCTTAACTCTACACACAGTTGTAAAATGAAAGATTGTGAAATGATTTCGTACCAAATCATTAACACACCCATCACATTACTAGCACACATTGCAGTATAGACAGAGAGTAAAAAATTAAAAAACAAACTTTGACTCTTGGTTTCTTTTTTCACAAAGTGGCATTTTGAGGATAATTTCCAGACAGAAAAGATATTCGCTTTTCTATTTCTCAGTAGCCTTGCGATGGTCTATTATGAGACTATTTCAGATAAGATATCACTCTTGTGTCCATAGGAGAAATATCCCTAACCTGAAGTTTTAGTGATGGCAAATCACGCACTGACACTGATAGCGCACATACTGTATTTTTTTTTCATTTTGTTCTGACCTAGTGGGGGGCCAGAACCTTGTTGTCCAAGGGCCGCATCTGGTCCCAGGGCCGCCATTTGAATAGCCCTGCTTCATAAGTTTATGCATCTGTGTGAAGAATTCCGCAAAAGCAGACACATTTTCTAAAAAAAAAAATAATAAAAAAAAATCTTCAGCAAACAGAGCAAAAACTGTAAGTCAAAGACTTATCTGCCATGACAGTTAACGTTCACCATAATCATTGGCGCTGGCAAAACCAGACAGCAGCCCAGTAAAGTTTCTATAAAAAATAGCCTGTAGCGGCAGCCTTACTGTAGAATCAGAAGATACACTCCTCTGCCATATGTTTGCTTTATTGTTCCATTCGGTTTCAAATACATACATTTATATGTGATACACTAAACGAAGCACAGCACAGTACCAATAGAACGTGGGATTGCAAAGGGTTGTGAAAATGAAAGGAGATTACTTTCTTGGCTGGCAACTAGTTTGTGTTAAGGATGTCTGTACGTAAGTGCTTTTATTGTGTGTGTGTGTGTGTGTGTGTGTGTGTGTGTGTGTGTGTGTGTGTGTGTGTGTGTGTGTGTGTGTGTGTGTGTGTGTGTGTGTGTGTGTGTGTGTGTGTGTGTGCATGTGTGTGTGTGTGTGTGTGTGTGTGTGTCCGTGCATGTGTGCGTGCGTTCGTGCGTACATAGTTCAAGTGTATGGATGTGGGATTTTTTTTAGATTTCACAGTGTCTGTGCCATTCTGTGTATGCATGTCTTTTCTACATGAAAGGTAATTATTCATCAAAATAATTTGCGACTCTCAAAAGTTTGGTTTAAGAATTACGCTGCAGTTCATTCTTTCATCAAATATTCTCTATTACCCATGAACTCATTTAGATGCCCTGATACGAGGCATCAGAAACAGCCTCCAAATTTTCAACTGTGAACACATATGATGATGATGATGATGATGATGATGATGATGATGATGATAATGATGCATAATACTGTCTTTACAATAAAAATAAATCTATTGTTAGGAGTTGATTTTTTATGTATTTTATTCAACAACAACAAAAAGCGCAGAGCACATATAGGTATAAAAATACAATGCCGTCTCATGACCCTGGCATCATTTTTGTGTTTCATATTGATGTGGTTGCCTAGATGTAGACCTCTGCCCAATCCTAGACAACAGTGAAGTCATGTTGCCAAGAGGGGATATTTACAGAGAGTTAAGAACCACCTTTTTGATGGCAAGGGCAAGGGCAAGGGCATACCGTTGGCATAAAATGTTGCTGCCAGGGGGGTATTCCAAGAACATGGTTAAGTGATAAACCTAGGTAAGTTAACCTAAGGGAAGTGGTACACCTGCTAATAGATAGTCTACTGGTGTCATTCAGTTAAGAGAATGCGGACCCCAGGCTCTTTTATTAGATAATGTACTGTTCCCTGAAGCTTAACGCAATATGCTTTGCTACTGTGCCAGGCTCCTCAAATACCCACTCCTGGTCAAAGAGTTAAAAAGTGGCGCATCAGGAATGAGACCATGATTAAAAATAGCATTAATACAGCACAGACCTCTGCCAAGATGGCGTCTTAGATCATCACCATAAAATAGTAACATGAGCCTGGTTCTACACTGACAAAATGTCATTATGAGACAGGGATCTAGCATTTGTTTAGTT
Organism: Engraulis encrasicolus; assembly: GCF_034702125.1. Taxonomy (NCBI): domain Eukaryota; kingdom Metazoa; phylum Chordata; class Actinopteri; order Clupeiformes; family Engraulidae; genus Engraulis; species Engraulis encrasicolus. Next base: position 51,966,417 of record NC_085875.1, read on the forward strand.
ATTTTGCAAACCAAAAAATACATACCCATGAATCCTGATGCCTAATGCCTTTGGCAGAGGTAATGATTATGATTTGTATTTACGTCTTCATCTTAGGATAACTGTTCACGGCCAAGAGGACCACAAGTGGTAATGACAATGTATAGTGTCACGAAAAACCTGTCCCCTCACCGAAGGCATTCTCTTCCAATGTAACCACTGCGTCAAAAGTAGCCTGCCCCTCAATCAATCTTGTGCCTCTGTCGTCTGGCATCTGTAGTGTAGTTTAAAGCAGATGTGATGCCGGGTTAATGCCTGCGGGTGAGTCTGATATAGACATGGTAGACAAAGAAGAAAGTCACCGAAGCCTTTTCAGTGGTGGATATTTTACTGTTTTATTGGCCAAGTGCCTAGACTGACGTTCAGAGTCATAAATTATCCACATCTGATGATGCTCCGATTACTTTCTTCTTTGTCTGCACCTACTAGTCCTCTCCAGATTGTGAAGTGCAGTAGCGTGGGCTGCACAATACATCGAAAATGTATCAATATCGCGATATCAAGAGTGGCAATATGCATATCGGAAAAATGGCTTAATTATTCGATAACAAGTCAAACATTTCTGTGCTGTCCTGCCGTCCTGCTTCTGTGCTAGCCGAATGTCAACAAATGCGGGAGAAGCCCGCCATGACCAAAGCCACGCCCCCCTCACAGACCGACAAATTAGTGACAAGAAAAACACTCGGCTGTATTTCTAAATATCGTTTAAATATCGTTATCGAGGTATTGCATATTGAGTATCACAATTTTTTTCTGATATCGTCCAGCCCTAGCGCATAGGATATCTTTCTTTTCAATGTGATAGACATGGTATATTCTTAGTATTGCCAAATTGGGGAATTTAAATGACAAGGCCCACTTGCCCTGTGATCTCGGGCTGGCAAGTAATCTATAAAGTGACAAATGACTCTTCATTATGAATGGAAATCATCATCGTCTCACTACAAGGTTAAGCCTGAAAAAAAAGAAGGCAAAGTGAATTTGTAACAGTCTCGTACACATTTCAGTAGTGTATGTACGTTTAAAGAGGCTAACAACAGTGAATCTCAATTCCTTAATATCCGTTTGCCTTTTCTTAAATTGCATTTACAGGTCTATCTTTGTCATTTTAGGCCTACCGCATGTTTATCATTCTAATATTTTGCAGTCAGCCTTCGAGCCAGGGCTGGACTGGTGGAGAAATAGGACCCGGGCACTTCTGACTTAAAGGGACCCCTCATAATTAGCTGCGCAGAACTGACTCAGGGGTGGGTGCGGGACCCACCGGGAAATGCCAGATGGCCAGTCCAGCCCTGTCTTCGTGCTTTAGCTTCACCCAACCACTCAAACATACAATCCCCAAGCTGCAGACCACATGCATGCTGCTCGCACCCCCCATGCCCCAAGGCATCTTTAGCCCCTGTGCATGCACAAGTAAACACACTATCGATTCTCAATATTTATTACTGAGCCCCACATCACTTCATCTGTCCCCTTTGGCCTTTTTGGGTTTTTTTCACAAGCATAAACCCCTTAGGATATGTATGATTGTATTGATGTAATTCATGTTACAGATCATAAAGATGTATTTTTTATATTCTTATTTTCCCCACACATAATTATAAACTGTATATAGTCCATATACTCTCAGCATGATTCTCTGTGTGAGTAGGGTTGCCAGCCATCTGTGAAATAAATATGGGACACTTCATTGTCGCGGGGGGTAGGGGTCCTTCCCCAGAAAAAAAAATACTTCTCAGATGCAATTTCCTGCATTTTAACCAAATTGTGTCTTGTTTCAGCTCAATACGGAACTGTACTATTATTTCTATATACGGGACGATTCCGTAGTTCAAGGGCCGGTTGGCAACCAGTCTTACCCACTTAATATTTCTGCCTATGAACGGGGAATTACACTGTAGTTGCTTGTGCACTGTTCAGGGGTCCATTTCTCGAAAGCGTCTCTGCTATCGTCGTTAGCAAAGTCCTTCGTAAGAGCGACTCAACTCTCTATCGACAGCGACGCTCATCACTAAATCCAAGGGAACGTTAAGACGGTCTTAAGACGGTTAGCAACGACAAGAATCGAGAAACGGACCCCAGATTCTTCCAGACATAATCAAACATCCATTTGAATATCACAGAGTAGGCCTGCCTCTCTTGGTTGGTAAGGGTGGTGGTTGAACCTGCAAGCCTCTGACCCGAACACCAGGGAGGATAAACAATAATTAAAAATGGTAAAATATGTTTGCAGAGTTTTCCATCTCTCCTGTGAAGTTCCTGTGTGTGAATCTTGACCTTGGCAGATGCGCAGCTGTCTTGGCTATAAATAGTCTGAGGCCCAGCACAGCACAGCAAAGGAGATAAGGGAAAACAAGTGGAGTGGAAGCCTGACAGACTGAGTAAACCCTCTTATTGTAAATTGGCAAAAGGTTGTGTTTCCTGTCCAAATTTTGTTTAACTTTTGCGCCAAATTCTCTCTGAAATTGTCTAAAATTATATTTGTCATCTGTTAATAAAAAACACATGTTGGATGACATTACAGCAACAGCAGCTTGTGGTTTACCTGAGCATTCTCTATCTCACCGCCTCAGTTAAAGCAGAGATGTGCCATAATGTACCATTTCATTGAGTGCGAGAGGAATTCAAGTTGGACAAGATAGAGGGGCAAATGGCAGAGGGCGAAGGCGTTTACGTAAAAAAGGCAGATGCTATTTGCATCCGGGTGTAAATAATGAACATTGCGATTTGCACCTGGGTGTAAAATAGTCACTGTTGCTATTTGCACCCGGGTGCAATTGAGCAAGGCACCTAACCCCAAGGACTCCATGGACTGTAACGAATAGCCTGTGATATCTTTAAGTCGCTTTGGATAAAAAAAAGTGTCAGTTAAATGTAATAATGATGAACAACAGCCCTGCCATATAAAGGGCAATTTCCAGCCTTTTAGTGTCAACAGTAACATAATCTAATATCTTATACATAACCAGATTGCAGAAAAAGTTGGGACACTTGGGATTTTTGTGAATAAAAACAAAATGCTGTCAATTTCAAAACATTTAATACTTACATAAGACAGATAATAGTATGAAGTCAACATGTCAACTGTAAAACCCAAAGACAATGATTGTTTTGAGGGAAATATGATCCATACAACAAATCTTAAAAAAAGTTGGGACAGGGTCAATACAATGATGTAATAGTTGGATGATAAAAAATATAACATTTTAAAATGTACTATATTGAATGCCAACCTGAATTAAAGACCACTTACACATTACACAGTGTAACAATAAAGTACAGTAAGGCAAGGCAAGGCAAGTTTATTTATATAGCGCATTTCATACACAGGTGCAACTCAATGTGCTTGTGACATTGTATCACATGAAGCGGGGGGAGGGGTAATTGGGAGGGAGACAGAGAGTCCAAACATTGCTTGTCCTCCAAGGAGCGATAAGAGTCCTGACCTTGGTCAGCTCGCTGCAACTGCAGCTAGGGCGCCAAAGCAAAATAAGATTTAAGTTTGGGTTATGCAGACATTCCTTTTCTATTCTGCAGCAATTCTCATGTGACTGGCCACACGTTTCACATACAGTTGAAGTTCGAGCAACCTAGCTTCCAAGCCGATCGATTCCATCTGGCGATTGTGCGCGACAAGTCCATCAATGTGGCGATCAATAGCTTCAAGGTGGCGATGTCCGGCCACAAGCATTTCACAAATTTGTCCATCACACGCTGACCAGGAACAAAACCCTCCAAACACGATTCACAACCGCATTCTGTGCTCGAATCTCACTGCCCACCCGATCAATTGAGCCGGACAGCCTGGGGCCTCTAATGGCTGCCGCGATCTTTGAGCAAATGCGGTACAGCAGTCCCAAGAATATTCCAATTCCCAAGGAACCTGCTGCCACCATGAAGCCAAAAATTTAGACATCTTCTACGTCCTCAATGTTTAACGGAGCCAGACACATGACTTTCCACTTCCCCCACGAGTCCATCACATAGCCAGCCGCCGTCCCATCAGGACAGTTGGGCTGCCCCGAACCCACTTTGATCTTCGAAAAGATGGTGTCAATTGCGTTGATAGACCAGTTGACCAAATCCACTGTTAATTTCTTTTCAGGAGAACAGGGCAAACCATTGCAGATTGGCAGTGTCATTCAGAAGCAAAGATTTTGAAAGACTACTTATTTATTAAATTAAAATTATTGAATTATTACAATTGCAGGTATATAAGAGCTATTTCTGTAATGCATTTTGCATGATACTGGATGCATCATCTATTGGGCAGATAGCCAACATGGCTACCGCGACCTCAACATAGTAGTTTGGAAGACTGCCAACCGCTGTTTTGTCAATATTGAACCGTACGCACGCACCTGTGTAACTTGTGCAGGTGTTCACGCGTGCGTAAAATTGGCATGAAATACGGATTGCAATGCGCATGGCAGGGTTGGCAGGCTTATGATGAGGTCAAGGGGGCGTTTGTTCAAAAAAGTTTGGTTGAAAACCACTGATCTAAAACTAACAACATGCCATACCCCCTCCCTCTACTCCAATCCCACTGCCTCTGTGAGTGCTCGTGAGTATGCAGATAGAGCTGACGAGCTGAAATGGCTTTCAGAGATGGCGTCAGCAGTGTATGGAGAATTCCCCTCAGCAAACCCTTGAAACAGAACCTACACAAACAAACGCAAGCATGGATGCAACCGTGCACAGCACACACACACAGACAAACACACACCTACAGACACGCACGTGCGCACACACACACGCATGCACTCGCGCGCGCACACACACACACACACACACACACACACACACACACACACACACACACACACACACACACACACACACACACACACACACACACACACACACACACACACACACACACACACACACACACACACACACACACACAATCAACAGGACATGTTTCTCTTCCTTTCTTCCTTTTGTGGGACAGCAGCAACAGCATCCAGATCCTTCTACTGCAGCTATCTTTATTTTTATTGGTAAGCTCTTCTCTCCAGCATTTGCTTTATGTTCCACCACGAATAGCCTGAACATTTGAGCCCTAAAAGTTCTCATTATAATTTCATGGCTGTATCGTTAGATGTATATGAAAGGGATTTTTGAAATTAGCCTGATGGAAAATGAGGCATTATAAACAACTTGAAACAATCCATCTGTCAGGGGGGTTCAATGAAAATAATGTTCATTTTGATGTTTGATCTGTCTGAGTGACAGACAGTGATTTTTTTTTTTTCATTGTCAACTTTTAACTTTTTTGTCACAGGATGTAATTAGGCTTTTTTCATACTCAACTTTCAACTTTTTTGTTGTCACAGGATGTAATTATGGCTTTTCTCCTCAAGATCCTCACAGCTGTCACCCTCTGCAGCACCTTGCTTGTATTATTACCATCCAGTAAAGCTGAAATTTCAATACGTAAGTAATATTTCATGCAGCACCTCTCTATCTGTCATCTTCCTGAAAAAGTGTCAAAATGAAACATCAAAGTCATTTGTCTATAAGCAAGCTGCCAGATCTTGTTTCACTCAGGTATGTGAGGTTTTATCAATATCCTGTCATACTTACATGTACGGCAAGCAGATTTTTCTCTTTTTCGTTTTCATGCCTAAGTGAAGCTGCTTTAATTTATTGTGCACTTCCCCCCCCAGTCTGTTCCAGAGTTTTGTAGCTCATAGAACTTTGGTTTTTTTAACTTGTGACGTCATAGTACGAACTATCAATTTCGCTCATCTTCTAATCACACAAGTCTGTGATCATACACTTCAAACTGTTCAAAATTAGAGAGCTAGTGAAAGTATAGGTCGTGTGGTGTATGTGTGGAATCATGTTAGAAAATGGGGAAGCTAATTTGTGCCACTGGGATCTAGTAACACCGATTGTAGTTGCTGCATCTGTTCCCTGTCATCTGGCTCCTCTCCTCTCCTCTCCTCTCCTCTCCTCTCCTCTCCTCTCCTCTCCTCTCCTCCTCTCTTCTCTTCTCTTCTCTCTCTCTCTCTCCTCTCTTCTCTTCTCTTCTCTTCTCTTCTCTTCTCTTCTCTTCTCTTCTCTTCTCTTCTCTTCTCTTCTCTTCTCTTCTCTTCTCTTCTCTTCTCTTCTCTTCTCTTCTTCCCTCTCCTCTCCTCTCCTCTCCTCTCCGCTCCGCTCCTCTCCTCTCCTCTTCTCCCTCGTCGTGGCCATTCCCCTGGGCCATAATTGGGAACAGCAACATTTCCACTCCACACCTCACCCACCTAAGTAAATCCATACTATGCAACACAACATCATACACACCAACATCATGCTTTTATCATTAACTAAGTTTTTATTAATGCTTAATAAAATATCTACAAATAATATATACAAGATTTTACATACCTTGTAACCGAGTATTTATTCATTTACAAGCAATTTGCAAATGTTTGATAAGGATATAAGATATTAACATAACATTTCCTCGTCATTTACAAACATTTGTTAACATTTCCTAGTCATTCACAAACATTTGTTAATGTTTTGTTCATCAATAGTTAATTATTTATTAAGTCTTTATAATGCTTTTTTGCATCCATTATTATAAAGTGTTACCAAGATATTTTATTGGTCTTTTTGGACTTCATTATGGACAGGACAGTATGAGAGGTAAACAGGAAGCGAATGGGGAGAGAGATTGGGAGTCTGGGAGGGGTCTTCAAAGGACCCGGACCGGGAATCAGATATGTAACCGGTACATTTTGTAGCAGTAGCTAGCAGATGATAGGTGTGAGTGGACATTCCCTGCCGTTGTTTGACGGTTTCACTGTGCACCACTCTGGAAATTGCTGTTTGTTTCTTGTTGAGGTCAGATTTTGCTCCATGTGTAAGATGAAATATTGCCTTAAAATCTGTTTTTATATAATATATTATAACTGTATGTAATATTTTATATTCTGCATCCATTCATTTATTTATTTTCACTAATCTACTGGGTTCATTCATTCACTTCTACGTACAATCATTCACAAATTCACTTAAGGAAATGTCAAGAACCTTGTACCATATTGGGTGTTTGCACGAAGACACTACAGCCCTTGAGAAAGTGTAATATTTGGACCAAGCTTATCCTCTGGTACAGAACCATGACAAACTCAAGGGCCTACATTTTCAATGGCAGTTTGCGGCACTGATTGACTACTAATGTGTATTAATGTGCAGTCAGTGTGCACTTGTGGTACACTACAACACTACAACCCTTATCACGAGCCAAACAAGGATAATAATATATGAAACTGAATTGCACTACTTGCTCCTTTCTATTAATTTGAACAGCCCCTCTCTGTACAATTTGTACATTCAAATTAGTATATGGGACTTAGACATTAAGCACTCTGTACTGGAGAAGCAGCGGTTGGCAAGCCTGCTCTCATTTTGTGATGACGGAAACAATCTTGGTCCAGCATCCATTTCCTCTGTTGAGGGAGATATGTCCTGCTGATAATAACATAAATGGAACATTTTTCCTGGTCATTTTTTTCCTGTTTCAGTTTTTTGTTGCTCCTACCCTATTTTTTCCTTCTCCAGAGCTGTAATTTACCGGATTACTGCAATTTTTCCTGTGCTTCTCCACCGTGTATGTATGTGTGTATGTGTGTGTGTGCATGTGTGTGTGTGTGCGTGTGTACGTGCATGTGTGAGTGCGTGTGTTTGTGTGTGTGTGTGTGTGTGTGTGTGTGTGTGTGTGTGTGTGTGTGTGTGTGTGTGTGTGTGTGTGTGTGTGTGTGTGTGTGTGTGTGTGTGTGTGTGTGTGTGTGCGTGTGCGTGTGCGTATGCGTGTGTGCTATGCTTCTCCACTAGTAGACGTGTTGGAGGGACATTTCTCCTCAGCGTTGTCTACATAACATCATGTACTCTAGTCTTGTATGTGAGTGCACTGCTTGTCTACTGCATGACTAATGCTTTTTGGCTTTTAACCATTCAACCCATTTTAACCCACACATGACATGTTGTGGCCATTTTGTTATGTAAGTGAACAGTACAGTCCTTATTGAATCTTTTGACTGATCCGAATATTTTGGTTGCGTTTTTTTTAAGCCAGAGAAGTGTGTCATAGTCAGGGAATCACTTAAGGCTTATGTTACCAAATACTTTAACACGTGGGGGCATCTGTAAATTAATATAGTTTTCCATACTATGTTCAGCTTTCAGTGGTCAGCCACCACAGCAGTAGCTAGTTATTATTGTATTATGTCACTAGAATTTTCATGAGAGGAGTGATTGTAATTATTATTATATTTATTTTTTTGTACACTGTGTGACTTTAACTCTACTGTCAAGGCCACTGCAGCATGATGTCATCTGATTATGCTCCAGTCACAGCTAATTTACAGATGACATTACATTGCCTTACCCTTATCTGATACTTTTATCCAAAGCGACTTACAGTTATTTTAAATACAGGGTATTGGTTACAGTCCCTGGAGCAATATGGGTTTACATGCCTTAGAGGCCCTCAGCTATGGAGTGAGATAGAGAGTGGATGGATGGGATTCAACCTGCAACCATCTGATCTAAAGCCCATCTCCTTATGGCCACGGCTGCCCCCTTAGCCTACTTCATATAAAAGAGCACAGTTCTGCACAACACCGTCACCACAGCCACAAGGATGGTTTATTTTGGAGGGTATTGTTTGTCATTAGACAAAAAAAGACTTCTTTATTTCACTTTATTGCATCTGAATTTGAAGGTTTGTAAGCAATACGAGAGTGATGGTGGCTACCAGGAAGTGAAAAGACATTAGCCTGAAATAGATGACTGTGAATCTCTCTCATGAGGTCGACTGCAACCATAAAAGCAACCCTTAGTTAATTGAATCAAGCAACTAGTCAAATGCAAGCATAAAAACCAGATGAAAGAGGCACAATGAATTCAGACACACCACATTGGCATACACATTCTCCCAGAATACAACACCAAAAGACAAGTAGAGTCTCATATCCTTCTCAGCAAAAATCACAACACCACAAAGACAATGAACAGAACTGAGAATCTACTATGATGATGACACCTTTACCACTGTCATTATTTTCTTTGTCTTCCAAAATTGAGCGTCTACTTCCAGCACACTCATAAATGGAGCCAGAGTCATGTGATTGCCCTTAACATAGCGTCTTTTTTTCGCAGCACTTTCTCCCTTGAAGACACGGCCCCTATTTTAAGCGTGTTGTTACCAGAATTACAATCATCAGAGGTTGTAATAGCCTAGCAAGTGCTGTTAAAGGGACACTGTGTGAGATTTTTAGTTGTTTATTTGCAGAATTCATGCTGCCCATTCACTAATGTTACCTTTTTCATGAATACTTAGGCCTACCACCAGCATCGAATTCTAAGTATTCATTATGACTGGAAAAATTGCATTTTTCATAGGCCTACATGAAAAGGGGGATCTTCTCCATGGTCCGCTATTTTGAATTTCCAAAAATAGCCATTTTTAGCTGCAAAAATGACTGTATTTGGACCATACTAGAAAATACTTGTTTATTACTTAGTAAACTTTCATGTAAAGAACAAAGATGAATGAATGAATGAATGAATTAATGAATGAATGAATGAATGAATGAATGAATGAATGAATGAATGAATGAATGAATGAATGAATGAATGAATGAAACTTTATTGTCATTGTACAGGTACAACGAAATTGGTTAAGTGCAGATGCTCACGGTGCTTAGAAATCAACAAAGAAACCTATATATATACTGTATAAAAATAATTCAGATTTTAAAAAGTCAGCTGTGCAAAATTAAGTGTGTAGATTGCTTTTGGATAAAAACTGTCTTTTAGCCTGTTTGTACTAAGAGCCCTGTAACGCCTGCCTGATGGCAGCAGCTCAAACAGTTTATGTCCAGTATGGTAGGGGTCTCTGATGATTTGCTTGGCTTTCTTTAGACAGCGACAGGAGAACAACTCCTCTAAAGAGGGCAGGGGACAGCTGGTGTAATAAGGCCAAAAACCCGTGCTCCTGGACACGGAATTGTTTGAAGTGCTTTCTATAGGCTATTTCCACAGTCTTGTGTTTCCTCAGGATTTTTATAATTTCAAATATTTTGTCTCAAAAAAAACATTTCTTACTGACAGGTTAGGGTTAGGGATTGTTTTGGTCTGGGCACAGCTAGTTTTCTTTCATTCATTATATGAGTTTGATAGCCTAGCAACTAACTGGAAAAGTTATTTCTCAAAAATATGTATTTAATGACAGGTTAAGGTTAGGGAATGTTTTGGTCAGGGCACAACTTAAATTGCTATAGCATTATTTTGTTTAGGATTAGCATTTGGTATGTATTTTCTAATGATAGAGTCAACACAGTGCTGTGGTAATAGCTAGGGTGACCACCTGATAATAAGTCCAAGGGGTATGCTTCGGAGGGACAAAGTGGGACAGACCCTGGCGTGCACGCGCACTCCCCCCCCCCCAACATTTGGCTTTCACACCACCTTACATATATATGAATATAATCTATTATATTATATATATTATATATTATATTCATATATTCATTCATTATATATGAAATATTATATTCATAGTGGTGTATCCCCCTAAATCTTGGGCTTTATATGCCACAAGGCATGGATAGGTAACAGGTAGGCCTATTAACCAAAACATTGTGTATATGGACACAATATTATGCAACCAATATGCCGTTTTTTCCTTCTAAATACTGCAAATATAAAGTAGCCTAGGCTATAGATAAAATGTAATCTGTGCTTAACCCCCACATCCCTAATAAATACATAAATTAATAATAGCAACACATTTATAAATTTAGACATTGTCAGTAGACCTCCATGTGATACAATAAGTGAACATAATTTCAATCTCTTGAAAAGACACCTTGTGCATCTGTGCAGTTGTGCCAAATTGGTATGTTATGAGGACCTAGGCTACATTTTACAATAATAATTGTAGCAAGCAATCAGAGCATTTTGGGGAAATACTTCAACATTTGGATCTAGCAATTCTTGGCTGACATTGCAATTCCTGCTCTTATGTTTATTCTTTTACAAATACCAAGGGGTTTCGTAGCCTACTGAATGCAGGGTGGCACCGTAGTTGAAATATAGTCCTCTAATCATAGCATGTGAGGGGAAAACAGCTTGCATTTAGCAATAAACCAACCTAGGTAACTGCTTCACTGATGCATTCTGTTGCAAATGGCATGGACTAGGGTCTGTTTTCACATTGATCCGAGGTGGCTCAGTGTTGTTGGACTCTCCTAACTGGACAAAAAGTCAGTAGATTCCCTCGCGTTGCGATGTGCGCGTCGCATCAGTATTAATTAAGAACTGCCGCTACTCGAGGTCGCGGTTAGCTTTCATAATATAGAACGAATACAACTAAGGAAGAATCGGTCCGTTTGCTGCTAGCGAGGTGTTAAAAATTAACATGGAACGAAGTTATATCCCACCTCTGACTTGCGTTGATGCAGGTGGGTCTTGGAACCCCTGTGTGACTGCCTATGTATCAGGGATAGAGATACGTTCTTTTCTTCGATTTCACTTGAAATCGGGACAAACTGCCAATTCGCGGGACGCATGATTTGGGCTTGAAACGCTGTACGCGCACGCGCTACGTGGGACGGGTGGTCACCCTAGTAATAGCCTATAGAAAGCACTTCCGTGTGCCCATCACGGAAAACAATTCCGTGTCCAGGAGCACGGAATTTTGACAAAATCCGTGCTCCTGGACACGGATTTCGTGCCCTTAACATCCTTGTCCAGGAGCACGGAATTTTTGGAGATCAGGCTGGGTAGAAGGCCACCAGTACTTTGGGGTAGATGGTTAGCCCGTAAGACCCTAAGGAAGTACAGTCTCTGTTGTGCCTTCTTGATGTGGTGTTGGTGTTCCAAGTAAGGTCGTCCCTCAGATACACGCCCAGGAAGCGGAAATCAGAGACCCTCTCCACACAGGCCCCATCGATGACCAGCGGTTGAATGTTAGCCTTTGTCCTCCTATAGTCCACTATCAACTCCTTTGTTTTTGCGATGTTTAGGAACAGGTTGTTCTCCTTGCACCAGACCGATGGACGCTGCACCTCTTCCCGGTATGCAGTTTCGTCTCCCTTGGAGATGAGATCTACGATGGTGGTGTCATCAGCAAACTTGATGATACTATTGCTGGAGTGAGAGGGGGTGCAGTCGTGAGTGTATAGGGTGTACAGGAGTGGGCTTAGCACACAACCTTGGGGGGAGCCTGTGCTGGTATTTATGACTGAGGACAGGTGGGAGCCAGCTCTTACCCTCTGGGAGCGGCCAAAGATTAAATAGGCAGCCCAGTTTCAATGAGCAGCATAGTTGCAGTACCTTTTTTGACCATTTCCTGCACAGTGTCCCTTTAAAGACTCCCTGAAATGTCATGGTGATGTTGAGATGTTTTAGTTGTTCTGGCGAACAGCGAAACATTCCACAGGCAGAACGGAGATATGATTTTTATGATTTTTAAAAACGTATTCCTCATCTAAACATGTTTCAGAAAAAAACACTGAAAAAAAAGAAATATCTGCTATACTGTGTATGGCTTTTTCTTTCACCATGTAATTCCCTCACCGTCAAAGGGTTGCGTGTTGTTTGCCAAAAAATATATTGTATTACAGTAAGTAATTGATAATTTGGATACGTGTGCACACCTCCTGCTTATATTCAGGGAAACCAGTCCAGTCTGAAGATGTGCTGCTTTCTTCCTTTCATGAGAGTGTACACATCGTCAACAAGGCTTACCAGCTCAAAAGAAAAAGGTACGCTTACTTCTTCAATCACAAACAGCTCCTATAACAAGTTTAGCAAGTCTAGCAAGAATAGCCACATGCCACATCCAAGTTGTAATAGGCCTATTGGTATATATATATATATATATATTGTAGTGATGCTGTGATGTTTTATTATTTCATTTTTTTCAGTGTACAACAAAGTTTCATGCACTAAGAGGGTTTATAGACTACTAGGCTTTTCTTTAACCTTCCCGAACAGCATTTAGCCTAATCCCATGTCTGCTGACTTGTCCTTTCTGTGGGCCTTTGGTCTGCGACTGACTTCACAGACGAAGTGTGGCGGCGGCATCACAATCCCCCATGCAGATGTTTCGGCTTCTGAGGCAGCCCGCACCAGAGAGGGAAACCATGGCGATATCAAAAGCAGCCCAAGTCTTTGAAACCACTTTACACCTCATAAAGGCCAAGACGACGTTTGCACATAAAAGAAGAGCCGCCGTCGCAGTGACAGGTGAGCTCCTGTTTCAATTCAGCGCCACCGCCAACGACTCAGACTCTGCAGCACGCCAAGCTTGCTAATCCTGCCACAGGGGGACAGGACAGCGTTCCTTCCTTTTATTCAGGCTCATGTTTTCGCACCATGACTCATCATTAAATGCTTGATCCCAGGAAAAGTGTGTCATTTCCGCAACACACCAAACCAAGTCACAGAGTCCGTGTCCCTTGTTTCTTTCTGCCATGTTTTCCTACTTGCGCTGTGCTGTGCTGTGCTGTGCTGTGCTGTGCTGTGCTGTGCTGTGCTGTGCTGTGCTGTGCTGTGCTGTGCTGTGCCGTGCTGTGCCGTGCTGTGCCGTGCTGTGCCGTGCTGTGCCGTGCTGTGCCGTACTTTGCTGTGCTGTGCTGTGTATTGTGGTGTTTGATTTTCATATGTCCGCCTAATTAATTCTTGTTTAGAGTACCTCTCACTGGTTGATGTGCAGCGGATCGCTAACTGGTCTGGGTGTCCTGCCCTGCTCCGCCCTGAAGACTGCCCCCTAGGGGAGCACACCAACAAGTACCGCTCCATTGATGGAACATGCAATAACAGGTATTGTAAACCTCCACCCATCTTCCATTTAAAACCTCCACCCATTTTCCATTTAAAAAAGTGACTGGTTAAGTACTGTAAGGTTGTTGTATATATACTATATATTTTTGTATTATGAATTTGCACTTAATATATGGGAGCTTTTCCATACTGTGATGTAAGCGCTTACAGTTTAAAGAGCAACAATTGCATACGATGGCTCAAACCATGACTTTACTGTCTTTTGCAGTGTATCCATGAAGTAGTTCTAGTTACCACACTCTATGTGTATGATACTAATAAAAAGTGATCAGTGAGAAGTGTTTAGTGTAAAAGAACATTTAATACATGTTATAGCCTGAGCAGTCATGAAATCAACACGAGTCATGATCAAGACTGTCGAAGACATACTCAATCCCAATCAAAATTCACTGCCCAGATGGTACGCAGAGCTGGGCACAGCAGGGTGTGTGGGAGACACTCTGGCATGTACAGCAGCCAGCCAAGGCAGGGCCAGGCAGTGGTGTGATCACCCCTGGGGCATGGTGGCATTTTAATACGGGCAGCAGAAGCAGCAGCCGCAGTAAGAGGGAAGCAGCCGGGAGAGTGGACCAGAGACAGAGCAGGGGAGACAAGGATTCAGGCTGGCCGATAGGGGGGGTGGGGACAGACGGGAAAGGGAAAGGGGAATCGGTAACCAGGCCATGCCCTCCTAGTGACGCAACACCTTTGGCGTTGCGTCTAGTCAGGCCATGAGCAATATACATATATTTTCTGGGCTCCGGAAAAATTGAAAACTCCACCTACTTTGTCGGTAACCAATAAACTTTGAGCAGCTCCAATGGCCCTGGGTAGAGGCGTGTTCAAGGTTCTGACGTGGTTTAAGCATAGGCGTTCTATTGGGACTAAAAAAATCATTGGATAACGTTGGAACAGCCTTTTGTGGCCTTGACCAGTCGCAAACCAAGGGAGGCGGGTGGACCATGCAGTTTGGGAAATTCATCGTTCATCGTTATGCAAAGGGGTCAGACTAAGTCTCAAGGAGATTTTAAAGTAATTTGATAGTGCAGATTATTTTGTCCCTGTTCCGGTCAAAGCTGTCAGCAGGCGCCACTGTCTGCAAGGGTTGTTTTTGCCTCATCATGTCTTTTTAAATTTTGCAGCTTAAAAAGTCATGATGAGATATAAAGCATCAAAGCCATGTGTTGGCACGTTACATAACGGGGGTGGCAGCAGCCAGGGCCGCTGACCGCTTTGCCCAGGCCCAGGACAAAAGTCATCTGAAGAGCCCTGCTCCAGCGCAATAGATACAATGTAATGAGGACCCAATTCTGGGCCCCTGGTCTTCCTGGGCCTGGGACAACTATCCCCTTTGTCCCCCACACCCCTGTCGGCACCCATGGCAGCAGAGGCCGAGGCAGCATCAGCAGCTGCCGGCCGCAGCAGAGGGGTAATGGGCTGGCACAGGGCTGGACTGGCACCCAAAATCACCAGAGCACTTCAATAAGGGTGTGCAAGGGCCAAGGGGAAATTCTGGTTTGTATTGCCCTTAGGGGACTTTAGAAAATGTGAAGTGGCCTGCTTGATGGACAAATGGGTCTTCCCCTCTAAACTGTGGGCCAGTCCTTAAAGGGGTATGCCACTATTTTGGGGCGTAGCCTCTTACTGCAGCTGGGGTCGCCGGCGAACCTATTCACTTGCTGAAAATGCTTAACTACTACATCATAACAACATTGCTATGACATTACAGAGAGTCATAGTGCTGCGGTAAGGGGTTAATACAGTTAAAATCGTTGGCCAGGGTTTATAAAAGTGGTAAAGTGTCTTATTTTTCATGTTAAGCGTTGTCTTGCTTTAAGTAAGGGTTAACGTTCGGCGAGAAGGTCGCTACCGTGGAATAGCAGCACGACAGAGAGAATCTTTAGACCCCGACGCGGAGCGGAGGGGTCTTGTTCTCTCTGAAGTGCTGCTATTCCACAAAGCGACCGACTCGCCGAAAGTTAACCCGCTTATTATATGGATATACTTAAATGATTCACACATGCGGGGACATTTCTTTAGACCTATTTAATGTTAAGATTGTTGCTGCGCAAAACAAAACAGTGCCGTTGTGGAACACCGCTAGGCAACAGCTAGGTAGGCTAGCCAGGACAACAGGTGTTGTCTATCACAGCAGCTGATTAGAGTGACAAAAGACCGGACCCCCTGCGGAGTGATATGAAACATTCGCTTTAGCCACTGTATACAAGCCAGTGGCTTTAGCAGTGAACGTCTTGTTGCCATTGACAGCGCTAGCCAGGACAACGGGTGCTGTCTATCACAGCAGCTGATTAGAGTCTTGTTGAAAAGTCGCTTTAGCAGTGAAAAGTATTGTTGCCATTGACAGCGGTCTGTTATAGACCAACCCGTCCGTTATCGAAAAATAACAGACGTCCGAACGTTGGGGAGCCACGTTGAAATGAATGGAGCATTCGACAGATGACGTCACAACCATATAATAAGACAAGTTAAAAGAGGGAACATGTCGCTAAGCTAGTGAAAGTCAATGGCTCCGTGTAGCATTGTAGCATGCAAAACAATCAAACAACAACAACCACAACAGTATAAGCCCCTGGGAACTGTCAGCCCTCCAGGAATATATCCTTTATGCCAGATTACCAGTCCGGCCCTGGGCTGGCAAGTAATAGATCTGGGAAGATGGAGTTGCTTTGGCCGATGGGATGGTGGAATTTTTTGTAATATGGGTAGCTAAATGGGCAGCAGGGCTGTGGGCAGGGCTGCGTGATTATGGAAAAAATGATAATCACGATTATTTGGGTCAAAGTTAAAATCAAGATTACAAATCATGGTTATTCAACAACAATAAACCACTGAATTTTGTGCAGAAGGTTATTTGAAATCTGAAATATAACCAATAATGTGTTATAGAAAGGATAAGAAAAATAAAACTGAATTGTAGTAAATAGCATGTAGAAGGCAAAAGCAAGAAGCTTAGGAGGGGCCTACAGATTTTATTCCCCAGAAACACCTGCCTGTCAACATATTTTGACCTCTGTGCGATGGCGATTCAATCACAATTTTCATTTTTGTCACAGGCAAAATTGCAATTTTCGATACATTTCTATTGATTGTGCAGCCCTAGCAGCAGGGCAGTTGGCAGTTGGCAAGTCAAGTCAAGTGAACTTTATTATCAAAAATCTGTGTAACAGAGTTAACACAGAAGATTGACATTGGGTTTGAGCAGTCTCCAATGTGCAGTTAAACTAAACATACATACTATAAGACATTGACAAAAATCACACACACACACACACACACACACACACACACACACACACACACACACACACACACACACACACACACACACACACACACACACACACACACACACACACACACACACACACACACACACACACACACACACACACACACACACACACACGTGCAGTACAAAAACTAACATACTGATTGATGCAAGGCAGTGGGGCAGCAGGCACTGGGCATTGAGTAGTGGGCAGTAGGCAGTGGCAGGGCTGGATTGGCCACATGGCACACAGGGTATTTGCCTGGTGGACTGTTTGTGATTTTTGCCCTGGCCTCCCCTCCCCTGGCCTCCTCCATGGTATCAGTCCTCATGCCATTACAGAGGCCTCTCCAGGACAGTTGGATATACATGAAGTATTTTGGCTGTTGCGGTCAACATAGCTCATATTACATTATTTTTAAAGTTGTCAAATGCTTCATTGTCCCTCTGGGAGCCTGGTGGACTAGTCTCAGCAAAAAATGCCTGACCTGTTTTGAAAAAAAAAATCCTAGACCAGCCCTGTGCAGTGGGCATTGAGTAATACTGCCCTACAATGGCAAGGTGCAGTAACTACATATTTTGTCAAATGTTTGGACTGAAAATGAAGAGCTCTTTTCCAAAACGCTATATCCACCATTTCTGACTTTTTGCATTTTAATATTGGAATTGACTGTTAAGAAGTCCTATCATCTATGTGTGATTTTTTGCCATTCAAATGTTTTGAGAAGATACTTTTAAACCTCTTTAAAATGCATTTTGCAATGCAATTCAATAGAATGGCCAATACAAAATGTCAATTTCCCAACATTCTATAAAATGTATATATCTCATTTTGGAAAAGAGCTCTTCAAATGGTCTTATGATTCAAATGTGTCCCTATCAAATTTGCACTAACTACAACATCCAACCTAATAATACCAATACTCTGAGGGTGGTTTCAATGTTGGCGTAGTTACTGCACTCTGTCTTTGTACGGTATAGGGCATAGTAGGCAGTGGGCAGTGGGCAGAGGGCAGTGCCATGCATGGGGTCTGCCTGGCAAGATGGCCCGCGTCGGAGCGGAGCGGTCAAGGATTGCTGGGCAGATGGATGGAGGGCACTGCAGCCAGTCTCCGGTCTCTGGTCTGAGGCGCAGAGGCACTGAGGCGCTGAGGGTTGGCCTCCAGCGGGGAGAGTTGTGCTAAGCAGTGCAGAAAGGATATCTTGCTGCAGAGTTCTGTTATCAAACACACACGCCACACACAGAGACAGAGACAGAGACAGAGAGAGAGAGAGAGAGAGAGAGAGAGAGAGAGAGAGAGAGAGAGAGAGAGAGGCAGAAGAGAGTTGAGGGGGTGGAGTGAGGGAGAGGGAAAGACAATGAAGAGAAGGACAATATATAGAGGGGGCAGGGAAATAGAAAGATATAAGGAGGGAGGGAGCGAGAGAGAGGTTGAAAGCGGAAGAAAATGGTAGTAGACGGTGGAGAAATGGAGAGAAATACAGATAAAGCAGGACGGGTCGGGAGATGGAGAGAGAGGAGCTGCACCTAAATAAATATTGTAGGCTGCCCGCTTGGCTGATGGCTGTGCTGGGGAGCGGGCCGCCAACTATGTTTCCCTCCGTGGAGCGCCAAACAGCCACGGAGGAGAGAGAGAGAGAGCCGCACAGAGGGAGTAGCTTTTTATCTAGCAGCTGTGACTGACAGATGCGGATGGAGCAGGAGGAGGAGAGGAGAGGAGAGGAGGTGGAGAAGGAGTAGAGGAGGCTGTTTCATTTCACTCTCATTCAAAGTCTCTGGGAAGCTGGGGAACAAAACTGACAGCTGAGTTGATTAACACAAAACCCAATTGTAATTTTCACAACTGTGGCGAAATCAACCACAGCTTACGGTAGCTTTTTGCTTAAAGAATGAGAAAAGAAGAGCCTTACCATTTGAGAAAAAAAGACCAAAAAAAAGAAAACAGCTTGCACAGTCTTCTGTACAGTACATCACCAAGTTTATCATTTCTCGTGGCAGCTGTGTTGTGTGTGTGTGTGTGTGTGTGTGTGTGCACCGCCTTCAGATATTACATGAAACAGTTCACAGTGTCATGTTTTAAAGCTGCCGACGGACTACATCCAAATCTCAGACTCGGCGGGGTGTTGCTTAAAAGCCCTCAGAAAATGTGATCTTCCCAGGATAGCTGTACGTGTGTGCGTGTGTGTGTGTGTGTGTGTGTGTGTGTGTGTGCGTGTGCGTGTGTGTGTGCGTGTACTATATTAGCACGCTTATATTGTGCGTGTTCTTGTGGGGTTTTCTATCCTCCCTCTAGTGCCACACACACACGCACACGCACACGCACACGCACACGCACACGCACACGCACACGCACACATACATTTTTCCTACTTTCTCTTCTCTTCTCTTCTGTCTTCTTCAGAAATCACCCCCTGTGGGGCTCCGCCAACACTGCGTTGGCCAGATGGCTCCCAGCCCAATATGAAGATGGGGAGGGCCAGCCCAAGGGATGGGATGTGGGACGCCTCTACGCTGGCCACCCGCTCCCACAGGTAAGCCGCTCAGCTGGACGACACGACAATTATAAATACAAAAATGCTGAAAATTTAAAAATAAATAAATAAAAATGTGCTTACTCTGCCGTTGGTGCTGCCGTCTTGAAATGTAAAATGAAATGTGTCATATTTTTTCTAGCGTCAATTTTTTTTTTGTCTACTTTTTTGTTATACTGTTTTGTTAGCTGGCAGGCAAAGGGGTCATTTTTTTCCTAGGCCCAGGTAAAGAGTGGGCCAAAATTAGGTTTTCAGTCCATTGTATGTATTGGATGGGGACCCCTTTCTGATATACCTTCCTGAGCATCTGTCTCTCATCTTTGACAACTGCACCATCATTGGGAACAAAGTTGTTAAAAACCTTTGCGTCCTCTTTGATGCAAACCCTATATCAAGACAGTAACAATATCAGCCTTTTATCATCCATCCAACATTGCAAAAATTAGACCTATGTTGTCCCTGTGTGATGCTGAAACACTAATTCATGCATTTTGTTAAATATACACAGATATTTGTTTGTTTTTTATTGATATTGAAAATGTGCTTACCATGGGGTTTGTCTGATGGGAGCCCTTGGATGTCAGTGGCCCTGGATGTCAGCGGCCCTGGTGACGATGCAACGCTGATTGTTTTATCAAATTAAAAATGTGCTTACGATGGGGTTTGTCCTGCCGTCTTGAAATATATGAAGAGTGCAGATGCAAAATCCCCTAAGTGCCTTTTCAGAAATTAATCTTGATCCATTTTTATTTAATACAAAGCTATCAAAATGCATTTTTTTTATTTTATTTATGTAATATAACTATTTATATGCATTATCAAGTACATGAATGTAAACCAAACCAACAACCCGGTTCTCTAAAAATATAGAAGTGCAGGTCTTCAGAAATGGAGTTAGGGGGTTTTGCATCTGAACTCTTCAGATGTTCCTATTTCACTAGCGTCATATATTTCTAGCCTACTTTTTTGTTATACTAAACATTTTAAAAGTTGCCTTTGTTTGTTTGCTTTGTGATCACGTGGCACAATGCTTCCATTCACGTTTACATACCTGGACTTTATTACTTATATAATATGATATTTTCATAACCATGACATAACATTTGTCATAAACATTAATGAACATCAGGAACATGCTGTTCATACAGTATAAATGTACAAGAGCACACATTTGCCAACACCTTTGCCAAGTCAATCAACTATTCTGCCTACTGTGGACCCATTATCAGCCCAGTATAAAACTTCAATTATGAAAAGGAGAATATTGGCCTGGAAATTATGTTTATAAAACTGCCTCATTAGTAGCTGGGCAGCTTAGAACATTTTTGAAGGAATACTTCAGTTTGTGATACAAGCACCAAAATTGCCACATAAAGGTACTCCTTAGCCTTAGTACCACGTTTGGTGCTTGTATCGTATCACCAGTTGGCCATCTTGGCAAATGGACAGCCATCTTGAATTTCAAGTGCCCCGTGTACATTTTTAAAATACTAATGTCTAAGGAGTATATGTGCCAAATTTGGTGCTTGTATGACAAACTGAACTATCAGTTCACTAAGTTCCCCAGCTATAGTATGTCATTTATAACACAGGATAAGTTGTCAGCCCATAGTAGGCTTCTACCAGGGAAATACCAATTAGGATGCAAAATGTATTCAAAAATAGCACCCTCCCTGCTGTGATAAACACAGTAGTAGCATACGCTAATCATCTTGGCCATAAGCTCGCACTACAACACTTCTGACACGCACTGTAGCCACCATGTTACAAAGAAGCCCTTCATGTTCATTTACATATTAAAAATGCAATGTTTATTTGAAGCTTGCGCTCTCAATAATTCATTATTCTTCCGAAACACACAAGCAAACAAACACTGGGATTTTTTTTTGTTCATACTGATGTTTACTGAAGATATACAAAAAGTCACCATCTATCCTCAGTCAAGGTCAGTTTTCGTGCCAAGAAAATGAATCACACTGATGCTGCAACTTCAAAAATAAAAGAGAAAAAGAAACAACTAATCTCGCTTCCATGTTTTTGACAAAAAAAATTACGGCTGAGTATATCTGTCCATAAACACGCTCACACTGAGTGGGCCGTAATACGTATCTGCTATCGCAGTATGTGGCTAATGCCACCAATCTTCATTTTAATAAGTGCTGAGGCTAAGAGAGAAAAGTTCATTAAAAGCGTTGCAGAGAGAAGCTGCTCGCTAACGATCGTCGCGAAATAAGAGGGCAAAACATTCAGGCGCTGCTCATCACACACCATCCTGATTTCCATACATTTACTTTTCAAAATAATGGCTGATGCTTTTAGGCCAAATTCTGTGTATGTGTGTGTGTGTGTGCGCGTGCATGCGTGCATGCGTACATGCGTGCGTGCGTGCATGCGTGCATCTGTGTGTTTGTGTCTCTGTCTGTGTGTGTGTGTTTGTGTGTGCGTGCGTGTATTTGCATACTTCATGTTTTGTGTGTGTCTTCCACTGTTCCATATTCATGTATTTATTATCATTATAGGTGCGCAAAGTGAGCAGGAGCGTTATGCAGGGGGGGTTTGGCAGTGTCCCTGGAGGAGCAGCAAGAGGAGCAGCAAGAGTAGGAGCATCAGCAGCAGGAGCAGGAGCAGGAGCAGCAGCAGCAGCAGCAGGAGTAGGAGCAGGAGCAGGAGGGGGAGGGGGAGGAGCAGGAGCAGGAGCAGGAGCAGGAGGTGCTATGCTGGAGGATGAGGAGTACTCCCAGATGCTGGTGGAGTGGGGCCAGTACATAGACCATGACATCTCCTTCACCCCGCAAAGCCCCCCCAGCATCCCTGGGCTACATGACTGCCTGAGCTCCTGTGAGAGCAAAGATCCCTGTTTCCCAATCGAGGTAGGCCTACATACGGTAATGTAAAAACACACCTCACCAATCCAGTTACATTTGGTTGCTTTAGATACAGTATAAGCACAACAGACTACCCTGCCTACACGACTGCTTGAGCTCATGTGAGAACGAAGACCCCTGCTTCCCAATTGGGGTAGGCCTACATACTCTACACTACTGTATAAACACACAATACCAATTACACAAATGAAGACCTTGTTTCAGGGTAAATACTGTACAAACCATATTTTACAGTCTGTCATACAATCACACTTGCACAACTGCCTTGAATCGAAAATCCCATGCTGCTTAGCACAATCGTCCCGATCTGAAAGACAGCATGGCAGCTGCCCTAAGCAAGGGAGCATGAGTGAGGGAGCTAATGAGAGATGTTGCATACTACTTTACAAAATGTAAGCTTACAACTGACACGGTAACTGACTATTACCCAAGGTATATACTTTTCAGACATACCGCTATTCCGACATCCGGCATACCATAGGTGTAGGGTTAGGGTCAGGGTCAAAGTTAGGGTTAGGTTAGGGTTAGGGTAACTGCATGCACTCTCCCTAAACTGATAAAACCTGAGCAACGTAGCACAAAGCACAGACATGGCAGATTTCTGTGGGAAACGTGCCGGTATTCAGACATAGACATCAATGTCGGAATAGCGGTATGTCTGAAAAGCGCCGTGTAACCAGCCATATCTGAAATCAGATATGCTAGATAGTGAGAGGATCCCATGACTGGCTATGTGACAGGCAGTTCTGATTCTGCCACAGGGATTAACCATCTAGCTCTCAAAGCCACTCGGCTCAGGAAAACAGTTCAAGTGCGCTAGATTATGACGGCCAAGGATTATAGAGGAAGAAAATATTTGAGGACAGAAGACAAAGGACATCATGACATTTTTCTTAAAGAAAAAAATATAGTGTATATGCACAGATCAGTTACTTTGTAGTGTATGTGACGAGCATAGTTTTGACAACTGGCATTAAATTTACATACACAATACAAAAATATAGGCCCACGTCTATTGGAAATAAATTAGCTCTTATTGACTACTTGATCTCCCTCAGAAAAGCTTCCTGCCAGAAAAACAGACCCTTTTAAGATTTTAGGCTGAACATTGATTGGTCCTCCTTCGGGTACTGTCTCTCAAGAATTTAATTGAGGATGCAACAGACAGAGTCCAGATCTTACTCAAGTCGATACCGCTTCTCCAAAAGGCCCCCTTGAAACAAAAACTAAAAAAATAAACTGATTAATTTAAAACTTGTTTTTGGAGACAGCAATGAGAGAAGTCTACAGTACATAACAATATTTCCCTCTTTGTTGTTCTGTCTACAGAGAGAGCTTACTCATAGACAGCACAAAAAAATCCCAGTGTGACGTGCATGAAGACATCAAACATTGGTCGTGCCAGGTACCCCAAATTAGGCTTGTCCCCATTATCAAAGGTTAATAAAGGGTAACGATCCAGGTTAATTCAATTATATTTTTAATAAGATGCAATCTCAAAAACTTCCAGAGGGACACTGGGCTGGCATCCTATCCTATCCTATCCTATCCTATCCTATCCTATCCTATCCTATCCTACCTACTCCTTTTCTCTTTATATTCTTACCTACTCCCTTCCCCCATATATTCTTACCTACTCCCTTCCACCATATTTTCCCACCTACTCCCTTCCACAATATATTTACACCCTCCCTTTGTCCATGAATTCTTACCTACTCCCCTCATCCTTGCTCCTCCATTTTAATGTTAAGTCAAGTTAAGTTATGAACGAGGGGGGTTGCTGAGAAGTGAAACCGTATGCTTGTGCTGGGGGGTGTTCTGCGGAGTGAAACCGTATGCTTGTGCTGGGGAGGGGGGGTGAGGTGTTGTTCTGCGGAGTGAAACTGTATGCTTGCTGTGAACCACGGCAGATGTCTACGGCATGTCTACGGCAGGTTCCCAAACTTTTTCAGCTGGGACCCCCTTTTGGACTTAAAGGTGCAATGTGTAAGATTGTGGCCAGAGTAGGTATTATAACTTTACTGCTCATTGAAACTGTGCTGCCTATAGCCATTTTCATGAATATTAATGAATAATGAACAAATATTTACAAATACGACCAAATGACAGTAAGTTTTGTAGCTAAAAATGCTTATTTCTAGAAATTCAAATGGAGAAGACTATGGCGAAGATCCCCCTTTTCAT
>NC_085875.1:51998675-52008675 GCF_034702125.1 Engraulis encrasicolus
GTACTATAATAATAATGGAATAATACCATAGTAACATCTTGGAGTGTGATATACGTATTAAAAATATTAAGGTAAATTGGAGTTCTTGTTACTTTACCTTGACACGATAAAGTGTATATCTACATTTTGCCGAAAGCAAAAGAAAAAGAAATGTTCTAACTTTAAGAGTTTTCTTTCTTTTAATTCTTTTTTTTTTTTTAAATTTAACAACAAGAAAAAACAAAGAAATACAACAGGGCAAAAAAAACCCAAAATAGACAATCAAACAAAAAAAACAACAACCAAAAAAACAGAAAAACAAATCATGTTTATCCCCTAACTTCCCAGAGCCTCCCAAACCTCCTCATTTGCATCCTCTCCAAAAGAAGTTATTTTCTCCATTAAATATACCTCATTAACTATATCAGTCCATTCCTCCACAGTGGGCGTGTCTGGCTGCAACCAGTGCCTTGTAAAAGTTTTCCTACCAGCAGATATCAAAATACCAATAAATACTTGTTGAAGTGCACTTCCCTGTCTGCATGAAAAGAAGTATCTCCCATGAGGGTTTAGGGGTTCCCCCACAGTGGCACACTGAGGAACCCCTAAAGGTGCTTCGGGAAACTTTTTATTTTTACAGTGCAGCACAAAAGTGTTGAATTGAAAAGGTATAGTTAAATCAAATATGCTTTCCATCAGTTTGTGTATCTCTGAACAGAACTGAATGATTACAGGACAATCCCAAAATATATATATGCCATCCAAATTCTCCAGATATAAGAATTAGTATATTTCCATTGGAATTCACAACAGCTGGACCATTCTTCTTCTGATATGACTTGACTGCTTTCTACTTCCCATTTATTCTTGACATATTCTGAAGAGTGAACTTGTTCAGTCATAAATGCTTGGTATAGTTTTGATATAAGACCTTTATTCGAAGAGGAATAGTGTAAGAGTTTTCTAACTGTAGATGTAGAAGCTTTAGAGGTCATGGTTGCCATGTGATTTGACACTCCTGTACTTGGTCCAACTGTCTGAGAGTTGAATTTATACTGCACTGCATGAATAAAATGCTGTGACTCAGTGCCGCATTCATGTCTGTGGAAGACAGATGTTGCGGCACGATTTGGCAACAACCTCTGAGTCAAGTCAAGTCTCTTTTTTTGTAGGCTGTAACTGTTTTGAGGTTTTGGGTTCTGACTTTGTCGGCTACAGATCCCGCCTGAGGACCCGTGGTTTGGGAGCAATAAAAAGGAACATACAGAGAAGAGCTGTCTCCCTTTCTTCCGCTCCTCTCCCGCGTGCCCGAGCTTCAGCGGCAAACACACCGGAGGGGATGAAGAGGAGGAGGAGGAAGAGTGTAGCAACAGCAATACAGGGTAAATGGAGCAGATCGACTTACAGTTGTTTACAGGGTATTGGTTACAGTCCCTGGAGTTATGTGTGGTTAGGTGCCTTGCTCAAGGGCACTTCAGCCATGGATGGAGGTGTAGGGAGAGGTAAGGGTGCCCCAGTATGTAACACTGTAAAATCTTCTGTGCACCGTAGCAGCAACGGCTGTCCTCATCTCTGTGGCCGTGGTGACGACGGTGACCTCCTCCAGCAGCTGTTACAGAGGCAGCAGGGCAACGCGGTCACGTCCTTCCTGGACGCCTCCACGGTGTATGGCCACAGCCCAGCCCTGCAGAGCCTGCTCAGGGAGACGCCTGATCCAGACAGCCTTGATGGCCAGGGCCTATTGGCTGTCCATCACAGGTATTACATTACATTATTACTAGAGATGCACTGGATCCAAGATCCGGTTCCGGATCCGGCAGGATAATAGGGTTTTTCACAGGATCCGGGTCCGGCAGGATCTTAAGCAGTGGATCCGGTATCCGGTACGATCCTAATCATCAGAATCTAGTGCATCTCTAATTTTTATGTAGCCTAGGCTTTTCAGTCAGTCTTTCACAACCCAAATCGCTGCATGGAGTCAAAGCCCTTTGGAAGCGGCCATCGCAGGCAGTGTGGCAGTAAGCCAAAGAGTCTAAAAAATAGTTTGAGCCAACGTAATAAAAAGGGCCCATGTGTGCGAGTAGGTTATGTGTTTCAACCCTTTCGTAGGATCTGGTATCCGGTTCCGAATCCGGCAGGATCTTAAGCAGTGGATCCGGTATCCGGCAGGATCCTAAAAATCAGGATCCGGTGCATCTCTAATTATTACATTACATTAAACTTAACATAGCTGGCGCTTTTTTAGTCCAAGTGACTTAGTTATTTAATGTACAGGGTATTGGTTACAGGCCCTGGAGCAATGTGGGGTTGGGTTAGGCCAGTGTTTCTCAAAGTGGGGCGGAAGCCCCTCTAGGGCTCTAGGGGGGCGTGGAGGTATTGGAGGGGGGGCGCGTGAAGTCAGAAGGTTTTTCTTTTTTAATACTTTTCTGCTTTGCCATCAAGTCAACACATTCACTTTACAATCACAATATATTCATATTTATTCACTAATATTTAGAGAACATCATAGGCCATATACGTGTATATTAGGCTCTAATAAACTTTACGAAGGCCTATTTATTTGTATTTTCGTAACCATTTTGCTCGAGGGGGGCGCAGACAGACACCCTTCCTCTGAAGGGGGGAATGGCACGAAAAGTTTTGAGAAACACTGGGTTAGGCACCTCAGCCATGGATGGTGGGATTTGAACCTGCAGCACTCTGATCTAGAGGACAGAGCTCTAACCATTGACCCATGGCTGCCCCAGGTATGACCAGAAACACAGAAAAACACACAGGCACACATCCACTTACTGGTAGCCTCTGCCTGCCTCTGGAAAGCCAGAGGGCCCATTCACTCTTTGAATGAATGAATGAATGAAACTTTATTGTCATTGTACAGGTACAACGAAATTGGTAAAGTGCAGATGCTCACGGTGCTTAAAAATCAACAAAGAACCTATATATATACTGTATAAAAATAATTAAGATTTTAAAAAGTCAGCTGTGCAAAATTTAGTGTGTAGATTGCTTTTGGATAAAAACTGTCTTTTAGCCTGTTTGTTTTTGTACCCAGAGCCCTGTAACGCCTGCCTGATGGCAGCAGCTCAAACAGTTTATGTCCAGTATGGTAGGGGTCTCTGATGATTTGCTTGGCTTTCTTTAGACAGCGACAGGAGAACAACTCCTCTAAAGAGGGCAGGGGACAGCTGGTGATCTTCTGAGCTGTGCTGACCACTCTCTGAAGAGCTCTTCTGTCCGCTGCTGTGCAGCTGGAATACCACACACATAAACAGTATGTTAGGATGCTCTCTATGGAGCTCCGGTAGAAGGCCACCAGTAGACTTTGGGGTAGATGGTTAGCCCGTAAGACTCTAAGGAAGTACAGTCTCTGTTGTGCCTTCTTGATGGTGGCAGTGGTGTTGGTGTTCCAAGTAAGGTCGTCCCTCAGATGCACGCCCAGGAAGCGGAAATCAGAGACCCTCTCCACACAGGCCCCATCGATGACCAGCGGTTGAATGTTAGCCTTTGTCCTCCTGTAGTCCACTATCAACTCCTTTGTTTTTGAGATGTTTAGGAACAGGTTGTTCTCCTTGCACCAGACCGATAGACGCTGCACCTCTTCCCTGTATGCAGTTTCGTCTCCCTTGGAGATGAGACCTACGATGGTGGTGTCATCAGCAAACTTGATGATACTATTGCTGGAGTGAGAGGGGGTGCAGTCGTAAGTGTATAGGGTGTACAGGAGTGGGCTTAGCACACAACCTTGGGGGGAGCCTGTGCTGGTGTTTATGACTGAGGACAGGTGGGAGCCAGCTCTTACCCTCTGGAAGCGGCCTGTCAGAAAGTCCAGTATCCACCGACAGATGGAGTGTGACAGCCCCAGGTCCAATAACTTAGTCATCAGTCTGTTGGGGAGGATAGTGTTGAATGCCGAGCTAAAATCCACAAAGAGCAGCCTGGCATAGCTCCCCTGCTGCTCTAGATGGGACAGAGCAGCATGAAGGGCTGTTATGATGGCGTCATCTGTGGACCTGCCGGCCCGGTAGGCAAACTGATGAGGGTCAAACCCAGGTGGGAGACAGGAGGTGATGTGAGCCCGAACCAGTTTTTCAAAACACTTCATAATGATGGGAGTGAGTGCCACTGGTCGGTAGTCATTCAGTCCACTGATGGTGTTCTTTTTGGGGAGCGGGATGATGGTGGAGGACTTCAGGCAGGGGGGGACAGCAGCCTGGCTCAGGGACTGGTTGAAAATGGTAGTGAAGACCCCAGCCAGCTGGGCCGCGCAGTCTCTCAGGACCCGTCCAGAGACACCATCCGGGCCCGCTGCTTTCCGTGGATCCACTGCCCGTAGCACCCGCCTCACCTGCTGTTCTTCCAGCACGAGAGAGTAACTGCTGTATCCTGGTGGGTAATGGATCATAATTAATGAAGTTCCTCTGCCAATGAGGTGTCCACGGAATCTGTTGACTTGGTACTGGGTCTGTGGTTCGTGATGTGCTGAATGCCCTACCACACCTGCCTGGAGTTGTGGCTCTGGAAACAGTCCTCTATTTTCTGCCTGTAAGCCGCCTTGGCTTGTCTGATTCCCCTCTTGAGGCTAGACCTGGCCGCGCTGTACATCCCCTCATCACCACTCCTGAAGGCAGAGTTCCTTTCCTGAAGGAGGTTTTGTACCTCTCTGGTCATCCATGGCTTGGTGTTTGGATAAACCCTGATCTGCTTCTCCACGGTGACACTGTCTGTGCAGAATTTGATATATTCCAGGACAGCTGTGGTATGCAGTTCCAGGTCTGGGTGTTCAAAGACTTCCCAATTTGTTGACTCAAAACACTCCTGCAACTGTTCAGAGGCAGTATCGGGCCAGGTTATGACTGTTCTGGTGGTTATGGGAGTGCTTCTCCTGAGGGGGGTGTATGCTGGTAACACAAGCAGCGACAGGTGGTCTGACTGGCCCAGGTGTGGTAGTGGTTTCACTCTGAAGCCTGACTTGACATTTGAATATACCTTATCCAATATGTTGTTCCCCCTTGTGGCGCATTTAACATGTTGATGGAATTTAGGCAGTGCTGTCTTTAAATTAACATGGTTAAAGTCCCCTGCTACAATGTGGACAGCCTCTGGATGAAGGCTCTGTTGGTCGTTAACTGCGTCATATAATAGTCCCAGGGCGGAGCTGGCTTTAGCATCAGGGGGAATATATACAGCAGTGATGATGATGACGGAGAACTCACGAGGTAAATAAAAGGGTCTACACTTCACAGTCACATATTCCAGGTCTGGGGAGCAGTATCTGCTTACAGGCACAGAGTTTGTACACCAGTTGTTATTTGTATACACGCATAAGCCCCCTCCCTTGTTTTTACCGGAGTCTCTTGTCCTGTCCTGCCGATGCGCTGTGAAGCCCTCTATCTCGATAGCTGCGTCTGGGGTAGACGACTGAAGCCAGGTTTCGGTGAAGAGTAGAATGCAGCTTTTCTCCACGGTGTTGTTATTGACAAGTAGCAATCTCAGTACATCCACTCACTGTTGAGCATGGTCCTGACAGTATGCCTGGCCCTGGGCCTGGGTCTACTGGCTGTCCGTCAAAGGCATTACATTACTTTACATCGCATTGCATTGCATTACATTACATTACATTACATCTGGCAGACGCTTTTATCTAAAGTGACTTACAATCGAGGACATACGTATTCATAGCAGATACTTGCAGACACTTGCAGATACAGAAACACATGCACACATTCACTTACTGCAAAGCCTGATCCTGGCATTACCTCTGGACAGGGGCAGGGCTTGGGTCTATTGGATGTCAATGAGAGGTATAAAAACACAAACACAAACTTGATCCTGGTAGCCCCAACGTCCAGGGACAGGGTCTATTGGCTCTCCATCAGAGAGTTGCTTGAGGATTAAAATGTGTAGGCCTACATCTTCTTTAAACATACTAATACACTAACTCGCATTAAACAATGAATTAGGTCTGCAACACCAGGTCTCCCATGTATGTCTTTTTTATTATGTTGATGACATTGTTGAATTTGCCTAATTTGATCTTTACATGGAAGTTTACTAAGTAATAAACAAGTATTTTCTAGTATGGTCCAAGTACAGTCGTTTTTGCAGCTAAAAATGGCTATTTTTGGAAATTCAAAATGGCGGACCATGGAGAAGACAGAGATACTCTAGACAGAGATAAGTCATTCTAGTTCATTTCTGGTATCCACTTACTGTCGGGTGAACGCCCCTTTAGGAGACCTTCGGTTAGGAGGCCTTCGGAGTCCTGAGGTTGAGAATAAATGGAGTACCCTTAGCACTGTAGATGGCGGTAGCGCACTTCTCGTGCAAACACCTCAAAATTAGAAGAAGAAGGAGGGGACAACGCCCCCTTAGGAGACCCAACTTGAGCACACACTTTTGCATTGGGTGGGCGGGTTTCGAAGCCTCTTTATTACTCCACCCTCTTTGATCCCCCATTTCATGTATGAAAAGTGCAATTTTTCCAGTCATAATGAATACTTAGAATTTGATGCTGGTGGTAAGTATTCATGAAAAAGGTAACATTAGTGAATGGGCAGCATGAATTCTGGAAATAAAAAACTAAAAATCTCACACAGTCTCCCTTTAAACATACTAATACACTAACTCACATAAAACAATGAATTAGGTCTGCAACACCAGGTCTCCCATGTATGTCTTTTTATTACGTTGATGATGACATTGTTGATGTTTCATGAAGGACACAGGCTGGATGGAACATTCAAGATTGTAAAAGAAATTCCCGAGTGTGTGTACTGGTGTTGTGAACTTTAATACCAGAGAGAGTAGAGAGAGAGAGGTTCTATTGGCCCATTGCTTCCGGGTTCTATTATTGCAATGGGGAGGTGGGGAAATCCCCCTTTAGGCAGACCTAGGCAGACCTAAGGACTGTTCTATTCAATGCTAGGAGCATTATTACACGCCCCTTTAGGCAGACTGGAACCAGAGATTCTTTAAGTATATAGAGATATGCCAACATAATAGGTTTCTATGGGCACCTAACGTGACCAGGTTCCGGTCTGCCTAAAGGAGCGTGTCATAATGCTCCTAGAATGAATAGAACAGTCCTTAGGTCTGCTTAGGTTTGCCTAAAGGGGGATCCCCCCCCCCTCCCCCTTGCGACAATAGAACCCGGAAACAATGGGCCAATGGAACCTCTCTCTCTCTACTCTCTCTGCCTAGGCAGACCTAAGGACTGTTCTATTCAATGCTAGGAGCATTATGACACGCCCCTATAGGCAGACTGGAACCTGATCACGTTAGGTGCCCATAGCAACCTATTATGTTGGCATATCTCTATATACTTAAAGAATCTCTGTTATTTCTTTATCTTTAATAATAGGTTTTGTGACGGCACCGGCAGCTGCGGTGGGCGTTCCTTCCTGCCATCTGTTAGTGACACACCGTCCGCCTGCCTGCAGGAACCTGGAGGTGGTGCATGGGATGAGGCTGGAGGAGGAGTGGAGGGTGTAGTAGAGGATGGTGGCAGTGGCCATGGTGGAGGACCAGGTGTACTGAAGATGAAGAGGAAGAGGAGGGTGAGCGGAGGTGGCGGAGGTGGTGTGGAGAATGATGACAGCGGGCAAGGTGTAATGAAGAGGATGACGGGCAGTCGTGGAAGTGGTGGAGCTGGTGTGATGGAGAGGAGGATGGGTGGTGGTGTTGGTGGTGTGGAGGATGTGAAGGATGATGATGGCAGTGACCTTGGTAGAGGCTGTGATGGAGAAGGTGTTGTGAAGGAGAAGAGGGGGGTGGATATTATTAGTAGTGAAGATAGCGGAGAGGATGAGAATGAGGATGGTGGTCATGTTGGCGAAGGCGTGAGGAAGAGGAGGATGAGGAGGAGTGGTGAAGGTGTGGAGGAAGAGGATGACACAAATGGTCACAGAAGTGGAGAAAGAGGTGATGATGAACATCGTGGTGTGCGTGAGGATGACGATGACAGCAATGGAAGCAGCTGTAATAGGGAGGCAGGTGTGCTGAATAGGAGGATGGGAGTTGTGGAGGAGGAAGGTGGTGGACATGAAAGCTGTGGGGGTATTGTTGAGGAAAGTGGAGGCAGTAATGGAGAAGGTGTGGGGAGGACAACGAAGAGGCCCACCTGCGATAATGGAGAGCATGACGACAGTGGAGCTGGTAGCACTAGAGAAATCAGTGACTATGGTGGAGGACTAAGGAGGAAAGAGAGGAGGAGTGAGGTGGAAAGAAGGAGAGAAGGAGAGGCAGGGGAGAGAAGGAGAGAAATGGGAGGGTATGACGACAGTGGAGCTGGGACAACTAGCGAAAGCAGTGACTATGATGGACAGCTAAAGAGGAGTGAGGAGGAAAGCAATGAGGAGGTTGGTGGTGATGGAGGAATAAGGAGGAGAAAAGTGAGGAGTGATGGGGAAGAGAGTGAGGGAGCGACAGGGAGAAGGAGAGAAAGGGGGGAATATGATGACAATAGAGCAGGTAGTCTTAGGGAAAGCAGTGACTATGATGGAGAGCTAAGGAGAAGGGAGATGAGGAGTGAGGAGGAAAGCGATGGGAGGGTGGGTGGTGGTAGTAGGAGGAGAGGGGTGAGGAGTGATGGGAAAGAGAGTGAGAGGGATGATGGAGGAGTAGCAGGGAGAAAGAGAGAAAGGGGAGAATATGACGACAGTGGAGCGATAAGTAGTGGTGGAAGCAGTGATGTTGATGGAGGGACAAGGAGAAGGGTAAAGAGGAGGAGAGGAAAGCACAGGAGTGAGGTGGAAGAGAGGAGTGGTGAGAGTGAGAGGGAGAGTGGGAGTGAGAATGAGAGGTGGAGCGAGGTGGAAGAGCGGAGTGGTGAGAGTGTGAGGGAGAGTGAGAGTGGCAGGGTTGAGTGCTTCTTGGCAGGGGACAGCAGGGTGAATGAGGGCCTACCACTCGCCGCCCTCCACACGCTCTGGGTCAGGGAGCACAACCGGGTGGCGGCCGCCCTCAAGACCCTCAACCCCCACTGGAGCGCCCAGACCACCTATCAGGAGACACGCAAGATCATCGGGGCTATGCACCAGGCAAGTGGAGAGAGAGAGAGAGAGAGAGAGAGAGAGAGAGAGAGAGAGAGAGAGAGAGAGAGAGAGAGAGAGAGAGAGAGAGAGTCTGTAAGCACGCATGTCATCACACAGTTGCAGGTAACATGAGCTATTTGTGATGGTGTGTTTGACCGTGTGTGGTGTATCTGTGTCTGTGTCTGTGGGTGAATCCCATTACACCCCTTAGCCCTACGCGAACCCTTTTGCCTCCGTTTTGCGCGTCCACGTGTAGGGGTAGTGGCATCCCGATTCACGTTCAGACAGATGGGTAGGGGTAGGGAAAAGGGCTTTCCACGCCTCCGCGCGGAGATTTTCCAACACCAGACTCCGCAACGGAGGGCTACGACAGGTTTCCCTGTATGCATTGCGAATTCATTTAAAAATTGGCGGCAAGCCGCGGCACCCACAACAGCACTCAAGTTTCAGTATTTTCGCCACAATTGACGGTTTTAAAGTGGTAATAATTATTCCATGGCACTAAGTTTAACATTGCCCTTTTCTCTGTGGAACGCACATGAAAACAATCGCTATTAACGTCAACCTAATGCATGGAATTACTGACAGCTGTGAGTGTCATTCCATGATTGTTGAAGGGGCATCCCAATCCATAGGGGTTGCGTTTCAAGCCCTAAACCTTGCGGCTTTGTTTGAAAGCACGAGGGGCAAGAGGAAGGCAAAGGGGTAGGGGTGGAGATCAGTAATGGGAAAGGCCCTGTATGTATCTTTCCCTTTGAGTGTGTGTCTCTGTGTGTGTGTGTGTGTGTCTCTCTGTGTGTGTGTGTGTGTGTGTGTGTGTGTGTGTGTGTGTGTGTGTGTGTGTGTGTGTGTGTGTGTGTGTGTGTGTGTGTGTGTGTGTGTGTGTGTGTGTGTGTGTGTGTGTGTGTGTGTGTGTGTGTGTGTGTGTGTGTGTGTGAGTGTGTGTGTGTGCGCGCATCTAAAGTATGTTTGTTTTGAAGGCACTT